>NC_080582.1:88239928-88541654 GCF_029962835.1 Magnolia sinica
TCATATTTTGTAATGACTGTGAGAGATAACTTCGCCAACGATATCATCGCCAGATTCATGATAAATCTGTTCCTCGACAGGTCTTTAATAAGTGTGTCCGATATGTTTTTTCATAAATGGGAATGTTGGCATGTGACGATTCACCCTTTCAAAGGTGTGTAGAAGGGTTTGTACCATCGTATTAATAGAGAAATACATAACGCTAAAGGGAAATTGACTAAAGATCTTCTTTTGTGCAAGTACTCTTCTAATGTGCACTAAACATTTAGTAACACCATGTGGTAATTTCTTATTGGGCCAAGTTTGGGCCCCGAAAATGGGTGTAAACAATATTTACTAGATCATTGAAAGGCAAACCTCCATGCGCATGACCACCGGATATGATGCGACCAGATAACCTCCAGCCTCATCCAAACTCCTACGGAGCCTAGAGAGATAACTATCATATATATATATATATATATACATATATATATATATATATATATATACATATATATATATATATATACATATATATATATATATATACATATATATATATATGTCCAATTGGCCCGTCTTTTAAATGATCAAAGACATAATCAAATATAATTGATGGAGTAAAAATCTTTGGCATTAAAGATCTTGAATTTGAAATCTTAAGATAAAATTCAAATTCTACTTATCATGTTGAAGTGATTGAGTACCGTTTAAGTTAAAAAGCTACTTATAATTGATCTTAACCGAAACTTATCTTAAATAAGTTACTTATCTATTGTTGTAAGTAGAAAAGTAACTTATTTGGTGGTATCCAAACGGGCCCTAAGGGGGTGTTTGGATCGTAAGTTACTTAAGATAAGCTACTTATTCTATAAATAACTTATCTTATTTTCTACTTGAGAAGGTTTGTATGTCCGGCAAACATCATACTTATCAACTTCTCTCTTTCATCTCTTATGATGCCTCTCTTCAACAACCTATTAAAAGTAAAAAAGCTAAAAAAAATTTTAAGTGAAGTAATTATGTACCTTTTGGTATAAAAAAAAAATACTAATAACTAATCATAAACCAAACTTGCTTATTTGAATTAATTCACTTATCTACAAAAAAATAAATTATTTGGTGGTATCCAAATGGGCCCAAATAACTCCAATGCGATTTACAATCACTTGGTCCATTAAAATTTCAATCCCAATGTTGAGTGGCTGCATTTCTAAAACTATAATTGGATTAGTGATGTGGATGGTCTTGGTTGTAGTATAATCATGCCATAAGTAAGGTTCAAGATTGAAGTGGCACTCGAAAGCCGTATGATACACACTAAGCTTGTTTGTTTCGCCAATTATCTCATTATATAATATAAAAAAATGTCATCATTATAATTTTTACCATTCAACTAAACTTGGGAATTAAAGGATGATAAAAGAAATTTATAATCATTACTCTTTTTCATACCATTATCATAAAAATTTCAAAACTAAATAAGGACAAGGGAATTAGAATCTTTACACATTTCCATTATATAACTTAGTGATTGATGAAATAAAAAAGGCCCTAAATGATACCGTTGTGTTATAATCATGAGAATTTCAAAATATCATAAAATCTTAAAATATAGTGCTTCAAGCTTTTATATTATGATTTCTTTTTTTGTTTCATTTCCATTTATCCTATAAATGGCCGTGAATAAGTGTTCAGTACATACCTTGAAAAGGTTTCTTGTCAGCCAGCTCTGGTGGGGCCCACCATGATGCATGTGCCTGATCCATGCTGCCCATCCATTTTACCACTCATTTTAGAGAATGAGCCCAAAAATGAGGAGAATTGAACTACCGAGTGGATCATACCACTTGAAAAGGGGGGAATTGAATGCCTACTGTTAATTAGGGCTGTACACAAACTGAGTTAGCTCAGTTAGCTTGCTTGACTCGACCTAATTTTTTGAAACTGAGTTCGAGTTGAGTCAAGCTAATTTTTTGAGCTCAAAAAAATTTCGAACCAAGTTCGAGCTTGTCCGAGCTCGACTTGACTCAGATCGAACCCAGCTCGAATCAAACTCGGATCGAACCAATTCAGTGACTCGATTACTTTGATATTGATGTTGCTCACCAATTGTTTGATGAAATGACTCAAAGAAGTGTCAACGAGTGGCAAAGAAGGTATGCATATGAAACAAATACCATTTTATAAAATTTTGATGTTACCTACAAGGTGTTTGATGAAATACCTGTAAAACCGTTGATGATGTTTTACATACAGTGAAAATTTGAAGGTGCATTCCATGTGTTTGTGAAAATGTTGCACAGGCGAACTTGGCTTGAATTCGGCTCGAACTGGCCCGAGTTGTTAATCGAACCGAGCCAAGCTGGCCAGTCAGGCTCGAGGATCGAGCCGAGCCGAGTTCAAGCTAGGGTCAGCCAGTAGCCAAGCTAAGTCGAGCTGTGCCAAGCTCGACTTGGTTCAATTCGTGTACACCTCTACCATTAATATTGAAGTTATTTATAGATGAGAAATGCTCTAGTGTTATTAAAGCACTATACTTACAACGCTCCTATTTTCATCCCTTCAGTTAGACGATCCAATTGATTGATCTGAACTGTCCATTATGTCCAGAACGCATTTCTAAGGCTACCATATGCAAAATAATATTAATAATAATGTTGTGGGTCCCGATGCCGATGGATCATGCATTACAAGTGCAGAAAACAAATGGTTAAAAAAAAGAATTATTGAAGTGTAGAAAGGGCATAACAGGGGGGCAAGAGAGAGAGAGAGAGAGAGAGAGAGAGAGAGAGAGTTTGCAGAAATTTGGCTATAAGTTTGTATGGGAAATTATCGATTCTAGGTTATAGGTTTGATTTGACTGGGAAGAAGAAAATGGAGGGAGAGGTGGTGAGGATATTTGTGGGAGGGTTGGATGGGAGTGTAAGTAGTTCAGATGTGGAGAAAAAGTTTTCTTATTTTTCATTAGGGATAGTGAAGGGAGTGGAGTTGATATCCAAGAACATTCCTAATAAAGATGGAGATGGAAGAGAACACTCTTTCAACTTCACTTACATTAATTTCCTGCATTCCTCTCCTACCACTCTTTATAGGCTCTTCTCTCTCTTAACTCTCTCTCTCTCTCTCTCTCTCTCTCTCTCTCTCTCTTTATATATATATATATATATGTTTATATATTTGTATTCTTTGAATTTTCAATTCCATAAATATGATTTCTATTTAGTTTTACTAATTGAGTATAATGGGTTCATTTGGAAAGGCGGTCGCTTGAAACTTAATAAGGCTAAAGAGTGTTATCTTCTTCAATTGAAGCAAGAATGGGCTCAAGACTCTCAACTCTTAAGCATTGCTCTAAAAATCTCCATTTCCATTCAAATACGGGCCGTGACAAGACTCACCTGGACATTTTCTTTCCCAGATTACACATGTTATTCTTCGACTTTCATCGATCTGCTTGTAATGCTTTCGATTGTTATGCTTGTCTTGAAATTGACTCTCTTTTTTTTTTCCCTCTTTTTTTCTTTCTAGAAATTAGTTGAGTCCATGTTTTCTTAATTTGTAAGGGCACAACTTGAGTAAAGCCATTTTTTTTTGTTTTCGAAAGAATCGATAATTTTCCACCCAAATCAAACCTATAATTTTTAAAAGGGCTACGTTTGGATGCATATAAGTTTTTTAAGTTGTAAGTTACAGGTAACTTACTTATACGTGAAAAAAAATTACAGGTAATCCTATTTGGGTATAAGTTGTAATTAACTTACAGGTAACTTAGTTTTTGTGTTTGGATAACTTGTAAGTTAATTACAGGTAAGATATTTTATATTCACACCAACCAGAGTTTAGAGTATGAAATTGTTTAAAAATCAAATTGTCACATAAAAAAGTTTGGATAAAAGTATGTAATTTTATCGAGCCCATTTAGATAAGTAGTTTGACTGATTCTTAAGCTAAACTAATCATTATGTGAGAAGCATTATTTTTATTATACAATATAAGTTTGAATAAAAGCTTTCATACGCCATATCAATCAGAAATTTGTAAAATTTATTATAAAAGTTGTATGTTCATATGGTATTACCTACTCGAGCTTTTTATTAGGCTTTATTTTTTATGTATCATATTCATTATAGAGATTTGCACTTAATTAATATGTTTAATTAAAGATGCATACTATGATGGCCCAAACACACACCTATGGTTAAGATCACATCCCTACTATTGAATGTCGTGCGGTTTATCTGGGCTATAAATTTAATTAATTTTTATCATTATAATTAACATTAACACGCATGATAAAACCAAATATATTGAGTTAATTTTATATATATAAGATGCTAGGTCTTATATACCTAGGTGTTTTATACTATACCTGAAGGATTTGAGTTTCCCCACAAACAGGTATATGTGTGTGTGTGTGTATGTGTGTGTGTGTGTGTATGTGTGTGTGTGTGTGTATGTATATGTGTGTGTGTATTGTATGTATATATATGTATATGTATCTGTGTATCTGTGTGTATATATATATATGTATATGTATCTATGCATGTATGTATATGTATGTGTATGTATATGTGTATGCACATGTATATGTGTGTATATGTATATATAGACATATACACACACATATACATACACATACATATAATATATACATAAACATTCATATATATAACCATGTATGTTAATTCATTTTATATGAGTCATAGCCCTTAAGAAGATGCATAGTGTTCGTGATTTAATACTCTCTGCAAGTGCACTTCTCTAGGATAATTCTTTACCAAATTCCTTTATTCCCGAAGAATCTGGAATAACTCCTGACGAATAAGATGAGAAGAAAGTCAATGAAGTAAGGCAAACTCATCCACCACCTCTACCTCCAGTTAACATGACAGATGACATAGCATGCAACTCCCATTATCCACAACTATTATTCGAGCTAACATTGTGTAGATACCCCACCCAGGATAACATCTTGAAAAAGGCCAAGACAGGCCAGGAACCATGATCACACCTTAAACCAAACCCTAATCATAGCCTAAACTTAACCCTGCTACAAAAACCTCTAAACTTCCAAACCAAGACCCAAAACCTTGATCCAAATGTTCAATCCACACACAGCCCCCACCTATACCTTATACCACGACTAGAACCCGTTACCCAAGCCCCAACCAACCTGGCCGAGTCATAAAACCCCAGAAAGAAGCTACTGTTTGAACCAGCACATCAGACAAAGCCCGCACGCGTGAACCTGGCCTAAACAGAGCTCAGACAGTAGTCTTACTACCGTCGGCGGTACTCAGAGTGCAGCCACATGCGGCTCGCGTGTGGACAGCTGTCCCAGCGTCCAAAAGTCAACTTTCTCTGGTATTTACCCTCCCCATCTTCACTATTTACCATTTTACCGGCCCCCAAAGCCAATGGGAACACGTCACGTGGTACTCCTCTCCCCCTAGCCAATCGCAAGCCTCCATTTCCTAATTTTAACCCTTACCTACCCCCTATTTACAACAGTGTCATTGGAGAAGGCTATAAATAGCTCTCTCCTCTTCTCATTTGAGTCATCCTCAATAAGCCACTTCACATTTCTAAGGCTAAGTGAGAAGGAAAGGGAGAGAGTGAGGAAGAGAGTGAAGGAAAGGGAAGGAGCTCCCAAGCCTTCAGCGATCCAAAATTTCCAGCCATCCCGTAGCCTTCCTCTCAACCTTTCCAATCCATAAATCTAGCCTAGATTGATCATGGTTCAATCCATACCTTAGCTCACTTAAAGATCAAACCAAAGATCCATTCATTTTACATACAAGCATTCACCATGACATCTATTCCCTTCTCAACCCCCCTGCTCCTTTAGATTTCTAGTGAACGTATGCTCTATAACTTGCCGTACACCGGATCCTATCACATCAGAAATTCCTAGTAATCTAGTTCATTCTTCTTTACCTTTTTACATAAGCATCATTACATCCGCCTTCTAGACACGCCATTGGACGTATACTTTATGGCTTGCCGAAGTCTCGGATCTTGCTACATCAGAAATCCGCGTGTGTGCATAGTCCCATCTCGACCATAGCATATATCATCCATTGAGATTATTTTACTACACTAAGTAGAGACCGTACATTTGTATGGGCAGAGAGGGTGCCTAACACATTCCCTCTTTGTAACCAAGGTCCCTTACCCATAATCCCGGATAACAGACCAGGAGTCAATCTAAAGGAGGGAAGTCTTCAGATTTCTCCGACTTTACATATTCTGCAGTTTTAGCCGACTATGGGATTTTGAGATTATTCGGCTAGTGGCGACTCCAACATCCATAATCACCCATATTAAAAACACTAATCAGCGTGGGTGTCGATTTTTTAGTGTCTACACATTGCATGACCAAATGTTCAATCGTGGGACGCTGCTTTTGAGTTGGTAACACAGATGACGACAATGCTAAAACAATAGCAGGATTAATTTGTCGTTTAGTGGGACATGTTAGCCACCTTGAATCAGATATCCCAACATCACTGGAACACATCTCCACTAAGGTTTGATCGGTGTCGTGAGGTAGATTTACTTAAAAGGTTTACGAAGTTGCGACAACCGGTATTCAATGGTGCATCTGACCCATCAATAGTAGAAGATTGGTTGAAGCAGATTAAGTAAGTTGATGTACTGATTTGAATGTTTTGTTGCAATATTTTATGATGCGGTAAATTATGTGCTAATTTATGCCAAATTGCATGAAATTATAATTGTACGTTAAATTTATTTATCAGAACAACTATATATATTAGTTATGAAAATAATACGTTCATACATTATTTATCATTCATTGCTTTTCTGTAATGCATGGTCAATCCTAGGGGCCCTACATGGAAGAAATGTCAATCTTGGTAAAGCGTTACTAGGTGCAGGCTATGCCCAAGCCTACCAAAATGTGGAAACTACCCAACGGGTGGATGTGAGTTAACGACCTCTAATCCAAGTTTAAAATCAAATTAATATTTGTTTTTCCCTTCATCCAGGTCTTTATGTCCTAATAATGATGTAAAACATCAAATAAACATTATAGTCGATACTAGGAAGTTTTTAATCATGAACATCTAAGATTGAGATCTACCCATTTTGGGATAAAGCCCTAAAATAATATGAAAAAATTGATGAATAATATAGATAAAACACATGCAAGGCTCACAAAGCACCAACTAGTAGTGATATAGTTATTGGTTAACGTCGCTAGTCAAACTTGAGTGAATCCATCAAGGTGTGTGAGATCCCAAATTATGGAGCTCATTGCAATGTATTTTTCTCAGATCCACATCGTTCATCCATGTTAAAAGTTCATTTTAGAACATGATTCAAAAAATAAGAAGATTTGAATCTCATGTGGATCCTAATATAGGAAACAATAATAATTGCGCATTAAAAACTTCTTATGGGCACAAAAGTTTATGGGTCAAGATGATATTTGTTTGTTATCTTCGTGCACCGTCTTTGTTACCTTATCAGCGAAAGTAAGCATATTGAGTTAATTCTTTAAGGCTCACTATGATTTATGTATTATATCCAATCCATCCATCCATGTTTACCATATAATTTTAAGTTTTGGTCTAAAAAATGAATAATATCCAAAGATCAAATGAACCACACCACAGGAAACCGTGTGAATTGAACTTTTACGTTGAATAATTCTTGGGGGCCACAAAAGTTTTGGATCAAGCTTATATTTGATTTTCCCCTTCATCTATGTTTGTATGATCTTATAAACATGTTGGATGACAAATAAACATCACTGTGGGGCCTAGCAAGGTTTCAATGGTGGAAATCATTATTCCCACTGTTTCTTGTCGTATGACCCACTTGAGCTTTGGATTTACTTCAATTTTGGTCTCAACCCCTTAAATAAGTTAGAAAAATGGATGGATGGCATGGATAAATCATATACAATCACCGTGGGCCCAACTGAGTTTACTCAGTGATGAGAGATTTGATTTACTTGTCAATAGGTTAGATGGGAATTCGGATTGAGTTACTTAGGACGCTCTCATCATACCGAGTAAACTCAGTTAGGCCCACCTTGAATGTATGTGGTCAACCCATGCCGTCCATCCGTTTTTCCATCTAATTTAAGGAGTTAAGCTCAAAATTGAACATATAGAAAGAAGAAGTGGATCATACCACAACAGGATCGTTAGGATAATGATATCCACCTATGAAACCTTTCTAGGCTCCATGGTAATGTTTATTTGTCATCCAACCTGTTTATAAGATTATACAAATATGGATGAATGGAAAACAAAAATATAAGCTTAATCCAAAACTTCCGTGGCCCTAAGAAATTTTCAATGGTAAAGGTTCAAGTCAACTGTTTCCCGCGGTGTGGTACATTTGAAAATTGCGTATGCTTCATTTTTGGGTTCTAAGCCCTAAAATTATCTGGGAAAATGGATGGACGGAGCGGATAAAATACATGAATCATGGTGGACGTCGTAGAGTTTACTCGGTACGCTAAAGTGAGTAACTCACTAGGCAAACCGCTTCTGTTGGATGGAAAATAAATATTTTAGTGGAACCGTGATGTTTTTAAAAGTAGGAATTTAGTTAAGATTGTTTCTTGAGGTGTGGCCCACTTGAGATTTTGATCAGCTTCATTTTTTGGATCGTATCCTAAAATGAGCTTTCAATACGGATGGACGGTGTGGATACAAGGAAAGTACATCACTGTGGGCCCCACAGTTAGGCATCCGAAACCGCCCCTGCCAAACAGCACCGTTCCGCACTTACAAAAGAAAAAAATGGAGAGGAAAAAATAAAAAAGTAAAACAGTAAGGGTTAGGGCTTCCCTTGCCAGAGCAGAGAGAGCGAAGGAGACGCTGAGAGAGAGAGAGAGAGAGAGAGAGAGAGAGAGAGGAAGGAGACGCTGCGAGAGAGAGCAGAGAGAGCGAAGGAGACGCTGAGAGAGAGAGAGAGAGAGAGAGAGAGAGAGAGACGTTGGGTGAGCGCAGGTAGGTGCACTTTCAATGCAGCTGCGTTTCCACCACCCTCTCCCAAATCCGAAATGGATAGCCGTTGCCTGTAACAAAGTAACCTGTGACTTGAAAAACACCTAATTCCTCTGTTACATTTCTTGCAATCTTACCTGATAGAAAGTTACAGGTTGAGACTTTGCTACCTGTAACATTCTCCCCCAAACACAAACCGTAAGAAAGTCACCTGTAACTTTCTTACATTTTACACAAGTTACAGGCATCCAAACGGCCCAGGGTTTTGTGGGAAGAAGAAAATGGAGGGAGAGGTGGTGAGGATATTTGTGGGAGGGTTGGATGGGAGTGTAAGTAGTTCAGATGTGGAGAAAAGGTTTTCTTCTTCTTCATTGGGTATAGTGAAGGGAGTGGAGTTGATATCCAAGAACATTCCTAACAAAGATGGAGATGGAAGAGGACGCTCCTTCAACTTCGCTTACATTGATTTCCTTCCTTCCTCTCCTACCGCTCTTTCTAAGCTCTTCTCCATCGTAACTCTCCTTTCTCTCTCTCTATATTGATTTATTTGTTTGTATCCTTTGAATTTTCAATTCCATAAATATGATTTCTAATTGGTTTTACTGATGCAGTACAATGGGTGCATTTGGAAAGGCGGTCGCTTGAAACTTGATAAGGCTAAAGAGCATTATCTACTTCGATTGAAGCGAGAATGGGCTCAAGACTCCCAACTCTTAAGCGCAGCTCCTAAAAATCTCCCTCTCCATTCAAATACGGGCCATGACAAGACTCACCTGAACATTTTCTTTCCCAAATTGTACAAGGTATTCTTCAACTTTCATTGATCTGCCTGCAATGCTTTCGATTATTATGCTTGTCTTGAAATTGGCTCTTTTTTTTCTCCCTCTTCTTTTCTTTCTGCAAACTAGTTGAGTCCATGTTTTCTTAATTTGTAAGGGCACAGCTTGAGTAAAGCCAATTTTTTATTTTTGAAAGAATCGATAATTTCCCACCCAAATCAAACCTATAATCTATCACTCAGATGATATTAATATTTATCATATTGAAAAAGGAGAAGGCAATCCTGATAGATTGGTGCAACGTGAACTAAGATGCTTTATTGTTCACACCAAGGTGTGCCGTAATGGTCGTTACGAGAAAAGAGACCTGTAACGGTCCTTTACGGGGCTGATGCATGTTTTTTTTTTTTTTTTTCTTCCAAAAAGAAGAAGAAGAAGAAGTAGACCGTAGCAGCTATGACCCATATTGCAATGGTAATGGTTGTGGCTGTTACACTTACACCCACCGCTACCATTAATGAATACAATATGGTTCAAAACCTAAAAAATGAATGGTATCTTTGTTTAGAGTAGAATAAACATATCTATAGCTGGACTGACGCTTCATATGCAGGTTAAATCTTTACCTTTTAGTGGAACCGGCAAACACAAGTACAGTTTCCAACGTGTTGAGGTTCCTTCTCTCCCCACCCATTTCTGCGACTGCAATGAGCATTGCACGCCTTCTGAAGCTGCAGCTGGAAAACGTCTTTCCACTCCCAACACCCATTTTGATGGGGTAAACGATGAAGAGCTGGATGTCATGACTTCTGTGATGAAAAAACTCTTTGAAAGGGAAGCGAATGTGACTGCTGCAGACAGCATGATCGCATCAAATGGTATAGGAAACTATTCCAGCTGTTTAGTTGATGCTGTGCCATCTGATGAGATGGAAGCAGCTCAATCTACAGAAGAGGATAATCTTGTGACAAACATAGTGATGGAATCGGGTTCTATGCAGATTCATGGGTCAAAGGATCAGGTACGTCTGTTTAGAGGATCACTGATGCAGTTTTTTGATCAGCACTTGAATGAGTGATGACATTCAAAGACACTTGAGATGCTTCTTTTCTTCCAAAAGGGATCCATCTGGTTTGGTGTTTTCTGAACAAATTCTCTAAGTTGAAATTGAAATTGACATGATTTCTAGATTACTCAAGAATAAAGGGATTTTTTTGGACGGGTTCCATCCATGGCTCAGTGGTAGACTGAGTGCATTTCAACATTGAGGTCATGGGTTTGATCCCATATTACCTTTTCAAAAAAAGGAAAAAAGAAAGGATGGGATTTTTGTTCTAAATCTACAATGAAGAAAAAAGAGATTTTGGTGAAATTGGCAATTCAGGTTCATGAATTGTCATAGTTCATGTGTGCTTCAGAAAGAATGCTACCTTTCTTTCTATTGAAGTTCGAAGAGCCTTTTGGCTATCTTTGTAAATTCCCAAGCATTTGCGAGTGTTCGGGTCATCCACTCTACTAAAAATAGTGACAAATTGACAATTCTAAGTCCCAAAATGACCGTTGCTTTCCTTTTTTTCTTTTTTCTTTTTTCCCATTTGGATCACAAGGAAAATTAGATGAATTGGTATTTCAATAGGATTAATAATTTGTTTGGAACACATCCATGCACCCCAAAGCCTGCCCTTATCAGCGTATAGTCCAATAGCTTCAAACTAACATGGTTGTAAGCCCTCTTCATGTCAAACTTACAAATGATGCCCAGCTTTCCCAACCTGTATCTATAATTGATGCAGTCATGTGATACCAAAGCTCCATTGAGGATCTGCCTCCTGTGTATGAATGCTTCCTATGACATTAGGGTGACATTTCCAAGCACCTTTCTGAGTCTAGTCATCAATTTCCCCAACTTCTTTTATGGTCCGCCAATCAAGCTATGGGTCTAAAATGCTTCAAGCTCTCTGTTCTTTCTATCTTTGGAACTAGAGCAATAAAGGATGCCCCGATCTCCTAATATGGTCTACCCCTCTCGTATAACCTCACGACCAGTCAAGGGTATCACTTTTCACAACATTAAAAAAAGCACCTAGAAGAAAGCTATCCGGTATCGTCCTCGCTTACATACTCAAAATAAAGATTACAGGGCTAGGCCTTTCCCTGCCCTCATCAGATAGTAGCTTTGCATCCTATTTATTTATTTAATTTTTTGAATTATGTCTGCTTCCTACTTCTACATCTCCTTGCCTGGAAAAATTGATTATTGATTTCTTCTATGTCTGCTGCTTTGGATCTCCAGGACCTGAAATATAGTAAACTTCCACCTAATGATGGGCCACCCCGAAAGCAAACGAAAGCTCAGAAAAGGAAGAATACTGGATCCACTAATCATTCAGAATCCATGTTGAACAAGAAAGCTCGTTTACTTGCAGCAAATGAAAATGACAGAGAAGAATCATCCATCAAATTCGTGAAGAGAAGAAGCTCAGAAGTGCATTCCAGAGAGCTGGAGAGTTCCGCAGAAGCACAACCCGTTGATACCCAGCTGAAATCAGATGACAATCGGTCTGCCAAAGGTCTTTCCTGGGTTCAAAAGTCCTCGTGGAAAGAACTTGTCGGTGAGGCGGGCAACAGTTTGTTCAGTATCACACATGTTCTGCCAGGCATTACTTCAATGAAACAGAGGTTGCCAAAATCCAATGATTTAGCCGCTGTCAACTCCATCAGCAGCAAAGCACCGAAGTCAGTAAAGCATGCAACAATTCAATCTAATGGAGACAGTTCAAAATGTTTGGAAGTGAGGAAGCAGGGAATCTTGAAAGACAAGGTCATTGCACCCCATGACACTAATGTGGAGGTGTCAGAAAAGGAAGAGAAAATCCAAGATGCTATGGAAAGTGAAAGGAGTATCTGTAAAGAAAGTGCGCAGGTCACAAATGATAATTTCTTCCATCTCTCTAAAGAATCTAAAAAGAAAGTTGTTGATGAAAGGAAAACAACTATAGAGGCAACTCCCCTTGGTGAAGTTTGCACCTTCATGAGGAGTGCCGATTCAGAGAGGGAGTGGACAAAGGCAAGAGCGGCTCTGAGTGGGTTCCTCAAGAAGAAAACTAATGAGAATAATACCTCGAAGATTTCCAAAAGCGAGCCAAATCGCAATTTCTAATACAATCTACATTCTTATATGGAGGGAGGGAAAACACCGTCACCAGCTAGTTGTTGTAGTTTGTTTCTTCTTTCAAAAATGCTATAATTGTGCCAAAGAGGACCTTTGAAAACTTATACTTTGATATATTGTTCTTTCAATCTTTGAGTTTTTCCAATCACTGAATTCGCTGATCCTTGTGAAATTGATTTTTGGCTCAACGACTTTTGGTTGTGGGCCTTGACCCACTTTTTGACTGAGACCCTGCAAAAATTATAGCAACTCATTCATGATATATGCCGCATGCCTGTTCATCAATTTGGACTGTTCAAATTATGGCCTCCATTGGATGGATTATTGCCCAATATATAGACAGGTGGGATCGTCTTAACCGTCCAATTTTGCCCCTTGAATATTATTTTTTTCCCCCTTCTGTGCATAACCTCTTCTGGACAGATGAATCTTGCCTAGCCGCTCTACATGCCACCACTAGCCAAGTTGGAACACATGGGTGAAATCCAAGCCCATCATCATCTGGTGGGCTTCGTAGTGTCGGTGTTCTAGCTCAAAATAATTTGCCCATTGATTATATGGGCCATAGCATGGGAAACAAATGGACACTCATTTCTGGGCATCAGTATATCTATTTGATTGGGCCCACCAGTTGGATGACTCCCAGAGCTTTGCAAATATGTGGAGATGCAGTGGGGCTGCACTACACATGCTTGCGTGTTTGTGCCACTGGTAGATTTGTCGAGGACCCTGAGTTTAGACAGTTGCAATTCACAAGTTGAAACTTGCAGTGAAGGAAGCCCTAAATGATTCTGGAGCCAAGAGTTTCCATGGTGACTCTGGATTGTTGGCTTGCATAAATGGGCCATGGTCCAGCGGTCCAAGCCGTCAATATATTCAGCCTTACCATGGATGATGCATGCACCAAACATCCGCAGATTGGAGGATCTTAGCCAAAGAAATTTTGGCCTTTTTTTATTTTTATTTTTTAATCTTTTGTTGAATGTGAAAAGTTGCTGTATTTTGTTCATAAACCATTTATTTGTTGGCACATGTGGTAAGCTTAGGACATTTGTATGTAGGAAAATTCTTTTCTTTGACAGCCTGAGCCATCCTCAGCGTGGACAGATCACTGAACCATGGGTTCCACTTATCAGTCGTTTGGATGCCTGTGAGTTTTTTGGTAGTGACTTTTTATGCTTGCTTTTTCAACGTGAAATCCAAGTAAGAGGGGGGTTTTATCGCATCTCTCTCTCTCTCTCTCTCTCTCTCTCTGGAGCTGTAGTGCATTTCCTCTTTACCGTTGGGATTTCAAATATATCACCATTGCACTTGCCTCACCTACAGGTAACCTGTTAATTCCATTGCACTTGCCTCTCTCTCTCTCTCTCTCTGGAGCTGTAGTGCATTTCCTCTTTACCGTTGGGATTTCAAAAATATCACCAGTCACTTACAGGTAAGTTATTATTATTTTTTTTTTGTTTGGATAACCTATAAGTTATTTACAAGTAAAAAGTTGTATATTCACATTGAGCAAAACTTGAATTAGGGAATTGTTCCAAAATATTATGAACATATAAAAATGCATAGATCAAATATGTAATTTTATTAAGCTCATCAAGATGAATATTTGAGATAATTCTTAGGCAAAACTAATTATCAAGTGGGCTATAAAAACAGGCCCATGAATTCAAAATATCTATAATATGGAGTAATAACTCAATTTAAGAATTGAGAAGAAACTTAAAAACATTAATAAGTCAAGAAACATTAATTAATCTCGGAATCCAAATCCATTTCACAAATAAATCTAAAAATTAAGGAATTGTTAAGTAAAGAAATACATACCATTAAGCATAAATGGTCCATGTATAACAAAATCAAAATTATTATTACAGTCCAATTTTTAGAATCCAAATGCATGAAAATAATTAAATAAAAATTTAAAAATAAATGCATTAAAAGAATCGAAGGGAGCATATTAGGATAAGTTCTGTGCAGCCCACCTTAATATATTAATAAATAAATGCATAAAAAGAACCCACTTGCTACCCATGTTAATATATTAAAAAATAAATGCATTAAAAGAATCCAAAAATCCATGTGCAACCCATTTTAATATATTTTTTGTATATTCAGGCTGACCATATGTTTTTCCACCTCATTTTTGGATGAAATCCAAATCTCCATTAGAAATAGGCAAACAATCCATGGCTCCATTAAACTAGTCATGACTGCTTCTATGGTGGGTTGACATGAGATTTGGATCAGCTTAATTTTTGGGACCACGTCCTAAAATGAGTATACACTTGTTCTGTGGTGTTTTTACTTGAAAGAAACATATTGATTTTTTAGGGCAAATTGGAAGTTTGTTCTCAAACGACAACAGCAACACAATGGATGGATGTGGTGGATCATATATTGCCATCACGAACAATAGTAACCTCCATCAAACAAACCAGCCATCTGATGAGTATACATTGTACCATTGTACATATTCCACTCGACATCTCTTACTTTAAACCACTCACAAAGTTTACCATTAAAATGGATGGACGGGGTGGATCAAATACATAAATCACGGTGTATCCCAGACATCGAGTTTACTCAGTAAACTGTCAATCCCCTTCTGTCAAAATGCTCAGCTGCGCACCAGTTGCCACGAGTTCTTGTAAGAACTTTTTGAGAACTCATAATAATTGATGTTAGTCCAAAATTTAAATGGTACACGTGATGCAGCACTCTATGAAACCCCTGGAGCCCAACTTTTACATTAATTAAAAACTTTTGTGGCCATGGAAAAAGAAAACAGTTTCCTCCCTTGATTTTCATCTCACTTTTCTACGGCCCATCAGAGTTTTAGATCAGGGTGAAAATTAGTCCCTGGGGTTTAATGGGATGTTTCATCACATGCGGAAAGGTACGCACGTGCGCATTCCTATGTATGAGTAACACCTAATCCACTCCCGTTTTCAAAGCAGAAAAAATGGAACGTTGTGATCAAACGCTACCGTTTTGGGGAGGAGTAGAGAGGGAGGTGTTGGGAAGCGCAGAAGGTGAGCCCTCAAGATCTGACGGTCTACACGAAGTTTGGAACCCTCACAAAGTAGAAGAACGGTGCTTCAATGGCCCACCTATCTACTACTGGAGCAGATGGAACTATTCACACCTCTGATCCTACGGTATAAGTGGCCCCGGATCGCAATCTATGAATTAGATCGTCCCAAGGACAAGCCAGAATGAACAGACTCTTGTGCACAATATTTTTCTCTCCGTATACTCTCGGTATTTCGTATATTATGTCATTAACGAGAGAAGCTCATCCCTTTTTATAGGAAAGGAAGAGAGTTTGGATGAGACCATATCATCCGGTCTTATCCTATCTCCTATCATAAATCAAATTCAAAATTGAATTTGAAATATAACAGAAAAGGAGAAAGGCCGGAAGATGCATAAACTTATGGGACCCACCCACTAGTGATTGCTCACCAGTGGGCCCTACCGGCCTACGTTCAACATCTCCCACTCAATCACATTGTGGGATAGGCACAAAAGATTTGTCCATCTAACTTGCCTAATAACAATCAAAAACCAAACATCGCGATCAAAAGAATCAGAGGCGTGGGACCAGCTGGATCACCATAATCTTCTCACAGGTGCTTAAGTACTAAGTGACGACCTGACTAGTACTCAATAACCCAAGCTTTACAATGCCTGTTCTAGTCCGCATGACCACACCGGATGGAGTTAACTCTCGACCTGGAGTACTCGACTAACATACGCACTTATTCAACTTATCGAGTTATTCTGAAAACTTAATTTTTCACAAACTTTGATTGAAACCAATTTAAAACAATATCAATATATATATATATATATATATATATGCTTTTTAAGAAAAATATTGTTTGCAAAAGTCTAATAAAAACAACTCGATACTGTCGGCGGATAAATCTTCAAGTGCGTATTTATAGTTCTAGAAACTATGTGTAGCTGTCACGTGATTTTTCCCATGCAGATGTGTAATTTGGAATTAATCAAGCCGCTTTCCTAGCGTAACTGAGTCTGGCCAATCAAGGACCTTTCGTCATAGTATACTAAAGTAGAGACACTTAATCTCATCATCATATACACAAGAGGAGGGTAGCTAAGGACATAAAGAGTCACCTACGGGACTGGCTACTCGCACGTTGCAATGATTAGATCGAATCAAAGCAATCTGTAGGTAATGGGTCCCAGCACGCGGCTAAAATTCACGTCGTAAAGTAGATAATACTAGGTGAATGTCGGGTCTACAATACGCAGGTCATTCCACATGAGGTACGACTCATCTCAAAACCTCAAACCTGGCTTTAATTTCAGGCCATAACATTGATCGCATGTAACAGAATGGTGCGATTATGTTATTTGAGTGTATCAGTCTCATCTACAATCTTTATAAGATTGTAGGCGGATACGACTCACTCATATCCTCATCCTCTATTATTCACAATAAAGGGAAGTTCATATCTCAATGTATAAACATAGCCCCAAATGTACCTCTCTTGTACATTCAAGGTTGGTCAACCCGTGCGAGTGGGTGACCGGCCTGCCGACAAAAATAGAAATCCCACATGATTTCAAGGTAAATGCTGATGATCTTCATACCTAGTTTATATTAGTGTTCAATACTGGATAAAATGAATATATTATTCATGAAAGATCGAATGTCTTACAAAACAAGTACATCATTCAAACTTTCCTCAATCCCATTTGTCTGACGTGAACCTGAAATAGTCTCTAGCTATAGGTTTCGTCATGGGATCAGCCATCATCTCCTTAGTAGGAGTGTAGCTGAGGGCGACCTTTTTATCTCTCACTTGATCACGGACGTAATGATACTTGATTTCAATATGCTTAGATTTCTGGCGGTGTTTAGGGTCCTTTGCCAAGTCAATGGCAGAAGTATTGTCTATCTTCAGCGATATAAGCTGACGAACAATCGGTACAACACCCAGATTCAATAGAAATCTGTGAACCCATACACACTCCTGAACTGCAGCACAACATGCAATGTACTCGGCCTCCATAGATGAAAGAGCTATGGATGTCTGTTTCTTACTCGACCATGAGATAGCTCCTCCTCCGAGTAAGATACATACCCTGAAGTAGACTTTCCCTCGTCGGCGTCATTACCCCAAGCAGCATCAGAATATCCTTTGAGCTCGAGGCCTGTTCCTTCATAACACAACATTAGGTCTTTTGTTCCTCTGAGATAGCGAAATATACGTTTGACGGCTTTCCAATGAGACTATCCCGGGTTACTCTGATAACGGCTGACTATGCCAACTGCATATCTAATATCCGGTCTGGTGTAAAGCATAGCATATATTAAGCTCCCTATTACACTTGCATAAGGTACTGAGGACATAGCCAATTTCTCGGCTTTAGTCTGGGGACACGATTTCCTGTCTAGCTTGGTAGCTTTATCCATAAGGGTTTCAGCAGCTTTTGAATTTTTCATCCTGAACCGCTCTAAGATCTTTTGTATATAGGTTGCTTGAGACAAGCCTAAAAATTTCTTAGGGCGATCCCTGATGATTTTTACCCCAAGAATAAAGTTGGCTTCACCGAGGTCTTTCATCTAAAAGTTCGAGAATAGCCAATCTTTAGTCGATATCAACAATTACATGTCATTACCAGCTAACAGGATATCGTCTACATATAGAGATAGTATCAGAAAAGATCTTCCAAACCGTTTCATGTATACACAATGATCTTTTTCACTCATCGTGAATCCAAAAGTAGTGATGGCCAAGTGGAACCTCATATACCATTGTCTTGAAAATTGCTTCAGCCCATAGATAGATTTCAACAACTTGCTGACTTTCTTTGGATGTTTTTTGTCTACATAACCCATGGGCTGTTGCATATATATCTCTTCATCTAAATCACCATTTAAAAATGCAGTCTTTACATCCATCTGATAAAACTCTAAGTTTAAACTTGCGATAATGGACAAGATCATGTGGATTGAGGAGAACTTTGCAACAGGTGAAAATGTCTCATTGTAATCAATGCCTTCTTGTTGCGTAAAACCTTTAGCAACTAATCGTGCTTTATATTTGTCCACTGTACCATCTGCATTTCTTTTGATCTTAAGTACCTATTTATTACCTATCGCTTTGCGATTGAAAGGTAAATCAACAAGTTCCCAGACTTTATTTTTCTCCATGGAAACGATCTCTTCATCCATAACATTTACCCAATCGGCCGAGTTAGAAGATAATAATGCATCCTGATATGAATCAAGTTCATCATCATTAATTGCAACGCAAGAGAATGTTTACCCCTCAATATCGAAGTATCTTCGGGGAATCAATCCTCTTTCGTTTCGACGTAACTCAAGAGCCTGCTGAGATGTCCTCCCACTGCTCTGGTGAACTATAGGAGCATCTTCATCTTGAGGAGCAGAACTCCCACTCTCCTGAGATACATCGGGTATTTCAAAAAGTTCTATTGGAACCGTTTGCTTCATTCGGCTTGGGTATCTATCTTCAACGAAGGTAACGTCTCGGGATTCTATCTCAATCCATCGTCCATGGTCCTCATAAACTAGAACGTATCCCTTTGAATGCATAGGGTACCTTATGAACACGCATTCAATGGTTTTACTATCAAGTTTACCTTTATGCGGAGTAGGTAGCAAAACATATCTTAAAGATCCCCAAGGGCGTAGGTTGATTAGAGAAGGAGTCCTCCCAAACCACATCTCATATGGAGTCTTAGGAATGAATTTGGATGAGACTCTATTAAGGACGTAGATGGCTGTTAACAGTGCGTCTCCCCAGAATATGATAGAAAGATTGGCTTGTGCCATCATCGATCTAACCATGTCCAACAGTGTCCTATTCCTAAGACTCCATATCTTAAAGATCCCCAAGGGCGTAGGTTGACTAGAGAAGGAGTCCTCCCAAACCACATCTCATATGGAGTCTTAGGAATGAATTTGGATGAGACTCTATTAAGGACGTAGACGGCTGTTAACAGTGCGTCTCCCCAGAATATGATAGAGAGATTGGCTTGTGCCATCATCGATCTAACCATGTCCAACAGTGTCCTATTCCTTCTCTCTGCAACACCGTTTTGTTGTGGAGTGTAAGCCATTGAGTACTGCCGAACAATTCCAACGTTTTCACAATATGATTTAAACGTTTCAGATGTATACTCGCCACCTCTATTAGATCGAAGGATTTTAATCTTTTTCTCAAGCTAATTTTCTACCTCAGCTTTATATTTAAGAAAACAATCAAAAGCGTCAGATTTGTGTGAGATGAGATACACATATCCATAGCGCGAGTAATCGTCAATGAAAGTGACAAAGTATTGACATCCGTTTCTGGCATGTACATTAAAGAGTCCACAGATATCTGAATGGATTATCTCTAGTGTGCCCTTGGACCTATCCGCTTTTGAAAATGGTTTCTTCGATGTCTTCCCAGACACACAATGTTCACAAAATGGCAAATCAACTTTAGATAAGGAGTCTAACAGACCAAAACGTACTAGTCTTGTCATACGATCCTTTCCTATGTGACTTAACCTCACGTGCCATTTTTGAGATTCAGATACTATAGTTTCATTCGACATAGCAAATAAAGCAAGAGGGATATTATCACAATCTATATCCAGAATAAATAAATCTAAAATTAAATTTTTCCATGCAAAGATGAGGTTATTCAGTCTCAAAGAAACTCTTGTCCCAAAAAATCGAATATCAAAACCATCAAATAATAACCTAGAAACAGAAATTAAATTTCGACGCATCCTCGGTGCAAAAAGAGTATCACGAAGGATTACTGTTTGCCCTATGCGCGTACGGAGATGAAGAACGCTAATCCCTAGTACATCTTCAACAGTGTTATTGCTCATGTACAGCTTGTAACTTCCTTTGGCTACAGGCTGAAATTTCTCGAGTCCTCGATAACTCTGTGTCACGTGCTTTTTTGCGCCCGAATCCAAAATCCACTCGTTAGATATAGTATCAATGGAAAGGATTTCAGAACAAACGCCTACATATAAATTATCTTTTGACTGAGAAATTACCGTCTTTTTTTGGGCACACTGCCGAGCATAATGGCTGAAATTTTTACAAACAACGCAGACTATATTGGTCTTTTTCTGCTTCTTCTTTCCATTCCCCTTCTTGAGATTTAGAGCAGGTGCTATGGTCTTCTGTTCTTGATTATTCTTCTTCGCCTTCTTGCGAGCTTTGGACCGTTTATTGTTAGCTTTCCATTTATGGGTCTCTGCTACAAAAGCTTTGGCCGAACTTGGCTGAATTGCATTCATTTCAACCTCACGTACCAAGTGGCCACAAAAGTCTCTAAACGTAGTGATAGAATCAGTATGGTTCAGAATTCTTTTGATTTGGGCCCAAGATTCAGGCAAGGAACGGTGCATGGCTATAATCTTCTGATTTTCAGTCAATTTACACCCAACGTTCCTAAAGGCACCTATCATTTGCTCCATCTTATGAATATGATCTTTGATGGGGCAGCCGACAAGCATCCTGTACTCCTGGAATTTTAATTTCATTGCCCTAATTCTCGCATCTGACTTCTGCGCATAGGCATCTGTCAGTGCTTCCCAGATTCCCTTAGCGGTTTCATGCACTTCATACATAGGTATGAGTTCTTTGTGCATAGTGCTAAGAAGGACATTACGGGCTGAACGATTTTGTTTTCGCGACTTATTATAGCGAGTCATCGCAACCCTATGTTCTTGTAAATTTCCATTTTCAGCCAAGATGGGTTCCTCTTGAACTACATCGAGTGTGTGAGATATGTCGTCCTCGTCCAGAAGGCAACGCACCGCGCGGGACCAGTTTTTGTAGTTGTTGCTGTCGAAATATTGTCCTTTCAGTTGTTCAACGACTAACGCTTTGGTGGCCATCTTTACATTACATGAGTATCACTACTTAGCTAAGATATAAGGTATTGACACTAATCATCAGCATTTCTACATGTTATATAAATTTTCAAAGTATAAAAGCAGTTAACACATCTTAATGAGATCTGAAAGTCCACTTACCCGAATAGGCGGTGTAGAACAATCAAGTTCTCTAATTAAGATGAGTTTAATACTTTTATAAGAATAAGTTTGTATAACGTGCAACCTTCCATTACATGGTTGCATGCTTCATTTGGTGGAGGAGAATAAACTCCCACTCAGGTTATGCACAACCTTTATATTTTAGGGAGCATCTAAGCACTAAGTTTTATAATTCTAATGAAAAATGTAGGGGGCTAAGATTTAAACACATCAAGTCTAATTATATTACACATATTATCATAAAAAAAAATAAAATAAAGAAAGTGCTTAAATATGAAGAGAGTTCAATCTTTACTAGTGATCATGTCCATTAGAGATGGATCTGATCATCACCGTTAATGATCATTGTTAATGATGGATCCTTTCATCAACATTGATCATCATGGTTGATGATCATTTCGATCACTAATGATCTCTTAATCAATAGTGAAGAAAAAGTTATAAAAGAAATATCATTCATATGCCACATTACACAAGAGGGGCATCATACGAATTCAAGGGACCATTATATCATAAGCATAGATGCATTCATTACACACAGCACTTCACTTGTGCATCATTATGTATTTGTAATATGTGCATCATCATTACTAGATGAGCAGCCCTTATTCCATGTACATGTGCCACATTGCTACAGGCGACATGGAAATCAAATTGCGTACTTAGTAAACTCCTTTGAGTCAATCTCAAAAATATGTCGTTTATCCATGTCGTGCATCCATGTGGCCCACTTGATAATTATATTTGTTATAAATTCAAGCTCACCAGATGGATGGACGGTTTGGATACAACACATATCTCGTGATAAGATCCATATGTGTTACTGACTGCCTAGTTCTCCATATGGATAGACGGTTTAGATACAACACATATCTCGTGATAAGATCCATATGTGTTACTGACTGCCTAGTTCTCCATATGGATAGACGGTTTAGATACAACACATATCTTGCCATATGAGCTACACATGAACATTTTATAGCACATGGATACAACACATGAATACAACACATGAATATTCAATGTGGGAAATATTTAATTTGGGTTGCTGACGTACTGATGTACAAGAATACAACACATGAATATTCATGGGTTGCTGACATACATGAATACAACTGTGGAAATTCATGGGTTGTTGACGTACATGAATACAACTATAGCAAGATGTACACTAGCCATTTCGTATACAGATGCTATGTATATAGTTGAAGTTATCTATCAGAACAACATGTGTACACATGTGTACACGTGCACATCGGCCAACATATGTACACACGTGTACATGTGCACATCAGCCAAGTATACGTGCACACGTGTACATCAGCCAACATATGGAGAAGTTAGTCTAAACATGTGTACATGTGTACATCAGCCAACATACGTGCATATACACTTGTGTGCATGTACATGAGCCATCACGTGTGTACATGTACATGATCCATCACGTGTACAACAACCAACAATTCAAGTATGGTGAGATACGTCACCAGTAGCTATGTTTTAGTGGTTGACTTTAATTCAACAACTATTTAGTTGGTATGATGCACACGTATGGGGTATATGCTACATACTTTTATGGTTTGGTAATCCACACCGCTGGTAGATTGAGTTGCACCATGGATGGACTATACCCTACAAACTTTCCTTCATGGGACAATCTTAACCTTTCCATCTGTGGTCTACCAATGGACGGTCGATTATAGAAAAACATAACAACAGTCCACATTCAACATTAAAGTGGGAGTATATATCTGCTGTAATATATATTCATGGGGTACATCACGTGAATTCTTTATTGTACGGTAATCATATATGGACCTACTTATCAGAATAAGAATGCGTATACTTAGCCATTCCGTTTTTCAAATACATCAGCTAGTGGTGTATTTCAATACAACAACATTAGCCACTAATAGGTATGTTGTATTTCAATGCAACAACATCAGTCAAACTGATCTCTGCGTATGCTTAAGATATGGCATAATGTAGACTAGCTATTATGACCCCCCACGTGTACAAAAGTTATGGTATAACATATATTTGTGATGTACACGCATGTTTTATATTTCTATTGTGATGTACACGCATGTGATACATTACTTGGATCAATCCTTAAATCAACAAAATGGTATATGTGAACCAATACCATTTTAAAGCCTTAGATTCCAATCCAAAAAGAAAGGATAGACCACTTACTTTTTTAGATGAAAATAATCGGAGATCCGCCGTTAAATGCTTGATACCACTGAAGGGAAGCGCGGAAGGTGAGCCCTCAAGATCTAACGGTCTACACGAAGTTTGGAACCCTCACAAAGCAGAAGAACGGTGCTTCAACGGCCCGCCTATCTACTACTGGAGCAGATGAAACTATTCACACCTCTGATCCTATGCTATATAGTGGCCCCGGATTGCGATCTATGGATCAGATCATCCCAAGGTAAACTAAACAGACTATAGCGCACACAATATCTCTCTGTATACTCTCGGTTTATCGTATGACTCAATGCTTTACACGAGAGAAGCTCATCCCTTTTTATAGGAAAGGAAGAGAGTTTGGATGAGACCATATCATCCGGTCTTATCCCTATCTCCTATCATAAATCAAATTCAAAATTGAATTTGAAATATAACAGAAAAGGAGAAAGGCCGGAAGATGCCTAAACTTATGGGACCCACCCACTAGTGATTGCTCACCAGTGGGCCTCACCGGCCTACGTCCAACAGGAGGGCGGTTGTTACAGACAGAGAGAGATTGCAGAGAGGAAGGGCGGTCGTTGCAGACAGAGAGAGATTGCAGAGAGGGAGGGCGGTCATTGCAAACAGAGAGATTGCAAAGAGGGAGAGTGCGTTTCTCCCTCTTCCCCTCTTTTTAAAAATCCGACCGTTGAGCCTGTAAGTGGCTTACAGGAAAGTGACTTCTCACACCCATCGCCCCGCAGTTTTTTGGTAGATTTGCCTGTAAGTCTTACTTACAAGTGAATTTTCTCCCCCAAATACCACCTGTAAGTGACTTCCCTGTAAGTCACTTCCCACTTACCCAACTTACAGGCATCCAAACAGGCCCTTAGATAAGTCCAGTTTCTTTCAGTTATTTGAGGTACTTTGGGTGCTCCCAGCCACTATAGACGTTTTTCTGCTATCTTGGCATGGCCTTAGCAACAACAAATTAAAAGTATCATTAAGAAATGATGCCAACATATCACTCTCAAACGCATTGGAGTAGAATGATGTGCGAATGTCAACCTCTCCCCCATTCTCCAACAATCTCCCATTACAACACATAACACAGCGGGAAGAAAAAAATATATATATACATGACTTTTACGAAGCTATTCAGCTGCTGCTTCTGTCCTTGTTGGCCAACGACCTCCTTTTTTCTTCTCCCTCCAAAATATCACTTACCCTCTTCTCTTATTAAACCTCTCCCTCTACCATTCCTCACCACATCTGCAGCAACAGCAGCAGCTGCTTCCATTCATAACTCTTCTTCTCCATCCATTAACACCCCCTGGTCTGAAGAATTCTTTTCATGGGCCCTTTCCTTTTCCAACTCTAGCTCTTTACAAGAAGGCACTTCCCTCCACTCCCCCATTATCAAATTGGGCCTTCACCACCACCTGTTTCTCAACAACCTTCTCCTCTCTCTCTACTCGAAATGTTCTGCTGTTGGCCCTGCCCGCAATCTGTTCGATGGTATGTCTATTAGAGATGTCGTCTCTTGGACTACCCTGATATCTGCCTACGTTAGACAAGGAAACCATGTGGAGGCCCTTGAATTGTTTGGCCTCATGGTGTTTTCTGGTTTCACCCCTAACGAGTTCACATTCTCAACTGTCCTGCGTTCGTGCTCCTCTTTGGGGGATTTGCGGAGGGGGCTTAGCGTCCATACCCAGATACTAAAACGCGGGTTTGGATCGAATCTGATTCTGGCTAGTGCTCTGATCAATTTCTACTCAAAGTGCGATGAAGTTGATGGAGCGTTTGGAAATTTCAAGGCCATGATGAACAACCATGACACGGTTTCGTGGACCACAATGATCTCTGCTTGCACACAGGCTGAGGACTGGACCTGGGCTCTGAGGTTGTATTACCATATGATCGCGGCTGGAATTCCTCCAAATGAGTTTACTTTCGTGAAGCTTCTAATGGCGGCTGGTTCTCTTGGTATGGGCTATGGGGAGTTGGTTCATGCACATGTGATCCTGTGGGGAGTGCAACTGAATTTGGTTCTGAAGACGGCCCTTGCCGATATGTACTCAAAATGTCAGAGGATGGGAGATGCTCTCAGGGTCTTAAACCAGACCTCCGAATCTGACGTGTTGTTGTGGACAGCTATGATTTGTGGATATAACCAAGTCTCAGATTTCGAGGGGGTGATTGCCATGTTTCGCAGGATGGAACTTGCTGGGATCTCACTGAATCCTTTTGCATATGCTGGGATTCTTAACGCTTGCTCATCTGTTCCAGCTCCAGTACTGGGGAAACAGATCCATTCACGGACAATCAAGGCTGGCATGGAGCATGATGTCTCTGTTGGAAATGCCCTTGTGGATATGTACATGAAATGCTGCTCGGCACCGGTGGAAGAAGCTATGTGTGTTTTCAGAGGGATAAAGTCACCAAACGTCATTTCTTGGACATCATTGATTGCTGGATTTGCTCAACGGGGGTACATTCGGGAGGCTTTTCAGGCACTAGTGGAGATGCAGGCCGTCGGAATTCAGCCCAATTCATTCACTCTTTCTAGCATTGTCAAGAGCTGTGGGAGTGCGGAAGCCTTTCGTGAAGTAAGAAAGCTCCATGCTTACATATTTAAGACAAAGGCAGACTCAGATATCGCAGTTGGGAACTCTTTAGTAGATGTTTATGCTCAACTTGGGATGCTGGATGATGCTTGGCGTGTCGTCAAGACGATGACACAGAGAGATGTGATCACATACACAAGCTTAGCAACAGGAATAAACCAGATGGGCCATCATGAGATGGCTTTAGGAATCATCTCATGCATGCATGATGATGATGTTAAGATGGATGGATTTAGCCTGGCCACCTTCTTATCTGCATCAGCAAGCTTAGCTGCAATGGAACCAGGGAAACAGCTGCACTGTTACTCCATAAAATCCGGTTTAGACTACCACATTTCAGTTTCAAACGGCCTTGTCGATATGTATGGGAAATGTGGGAGCATTAATGATATCCGCAGAGCTTTTGCTGCAATCTCTGAGCCAAATGTTGTGTCATGGAACGGATTGATTTCTGGATTAGCATCAAATGGGCATTTCTCTGGTGCCCTCTCCAGCTTTGAAGACATGAGGTTGATGGGAACCCAACCTGATGGCATTACCTTCTTGTTAGTGCTCTATGCTTGCAGCCATGGTGGTTTGGTTGATCTGGGTCTCGAGTATTTCAACTCCATGACCAAATCGTATGGTATCTTGCAGCAATTTGATCACTACATTTGCTTAGTTGATCTCCTTGGCCGGGCTGGCCGGCTAGAGGAGGCAACTGGTGTCATAGAAACCATGCCTTTTGAGCCAGATGCTTTGATTTATAAGACCTTATTGGGTTCTTGCAAGATCCATGGGAACTTAGCTCTAGGAGAAGATGCAGCAATGCATGCTCTCAAGCTTGACTCTTCCGATCCAGCAATATATGTACTGCTCTCTAACATGTACGACGATGCAGGTCAGTCAGAGTCTGGTGAATTGACCCGCCGAATGATGAGAGAGAAGGGTCTTAGGAAGAATCCTGGACAGAGCTGGATAGAGATAAGGAATAAGGTCTTTCTATTTACATCAGGTGATAGATCAAATCCACAGGTAAATGAAATGCATGAAATGATAGAATCACTGACGATGAAGATGAAAAGTCTGGGATATGATTATGGTGCAGAGAATAGAGGTTCTTATTATCACAGTGAGAAGTTGGCTTTTGCCTTTGGTCTCCTCAATGCCCCATCAGCAGCCCCCATACGTATAATTAAGAATCTACGCATATGCGGAGATTGCCACACTTTTATGAAGCTTGTGACTCAACTCATCGATAGAGAAGTAGTTGTGAGGGATGGGAACCGCTTTCATTCCTTCAACAAGGGTGACTGTTCTTGTGGAGGTTACTGGTAGAGTTTGGCAATTCACCTGGAATCTTCTCCTTCCCTTTCATCCTCTTCTTCCAACAGAGGTGAAACAACTATCTTATTCTCTTCCTCTTTACATTAACTAAAGGTCTCCATAACTGAAGAAACTTCTCATGCCAAAGCCAGTCTGAGAAGTGAAAACTTACTAACACTTGACTAGTGAAGTGATAGACTCCTTCACATGGGGCAGCAGCAGTTTCCTAATGGTTAAGTAATGGAACCTACATGTGTGCTTCATGGTTGAGAAGTTGGTCCTATCATCTATCTAAATGAGACCATGTGGGTGGCTCCTATTTGCTCAAGTAGGACTCCTGCATGATCTCCAATTGAACACAGGACTCTAATATTGTTACAATGCATGGATGTCCTCGAGTGATGGAAAATGAAGGTCACACCACCGATCACCACCATACATGTCACACATTTCTAAAGGCTGGGTCTTGTGCCTCTATGATCCAATCAATCATCCATGGCAATCAATCTGCTTCTAGGACCAAAAACATCTATCATTTAGGGATTTTTCCATATGTTGTCTGCCTTTTGGGCTATGGCCTGAAAACCTGCTTTTAAACTATTTCCATAGAATCACTCGTCTTTTGCACTGTTAATCAAGCAACCACCTGCTGTTTAGTCTCACATATGGCTTGATTCATATTTTAGTATTGACGAAAATGACCTCACCGCATTAACTGGTTCTAACCTGCAGTGGCCTATGACCCCTGATGGAGGTGGGGCCCACTGTGATGTTATTGACAAATTCACCCCGTCCATCCATCTCATAAGGTCATGTTATGGGGAAGGCCCAAAAATGAGGCGGATCTATAACTCTAGTGGGCCACATGGAAAGAAACAGCAAGGAGGGAAATGCATACCATTGAAACCTTCTTTGGGTCTGTCCTGCTGTTTCTACGTTATCCAAACTGATCAGAAGGTCATTCGCACCGGGATGAACTGAAAACCAAAATATAGTAGCCTAATTCAAAATTTATGGGCCCACGACTGCCCCACGAGTGATCATCTCAAATGTAAACTGGTTTTTATTTTGATTTCTCTGTTTAATAAAAATAAAAAAAATAAAAATGATTTGGATTCTCTGATCAATGAGGGTCCCAGTAATACAGGTTGTTGATCCGTAGTTCACTCCACAGAAGATCTGTTCTTTCTTTTTTTTTCTTTTTCTTTTTTTCTTTTTGTTCTTCAGCCCTAAGATGAGTATGCTATCCAAGTGGTGCCATATCTCAGTGATCTTGATCATTCATCTTGTGGATACCACCTATGGTTGATCATAGCCGTTACTGTTGATTTTTGCTATGTGATATGTTGATAACCATCTGTTTTCATTCATGCCTCTGATATGAAGGCTAGGATTGTCCCATCCAGGACGTGTTCATGCCGTTGGATCCTCCATGTGATGAACTGCTGTCTGGAGATGAATGGCCAGTTGCTGAATCCATCTTCAAGATTTCTCTATTTTAGAGAAATCTGAGTGGGGGAGAGGGAGGTTGAGGCACAACTAGAAGGTCTCATCAACTCACCCTTCCCAATCAATATTCAAATGTCGGGAGGAAAGCTTAATATGGTATAGTTGAGGTAGACGTCTCTGTGTAGAAAAAGAGGAGCATTTATTTGCCCACCTTGGAGTAGGTGTATATGCATCAGCGATGACACTACATTATCTTTAGGTTATAATTCCTCCTCCTTTTTTTCTTTTTTTTGCAATCTTTATAGGCTGCCTGTCATCTCCTTTGGTTACGATTCTATGTTGTCATCCATCCCATGTTCAATCACTTGCTGTGTGGTATTTTCATTTTTATTAAAGTTGTCATCATGTTGACCTTTGCTTGGAAGTAGGTGTGGATGAGTTTGTATTTCCATTTGGGATATCCTTTAGCTATGTCATTTTGAAAAAAAAAAAAGTGGATGCCTGTATTCTTCTAGTTGAAGTGTGTGGTTTTGTGGCACCATCAAAGGTTAATAAACAAGAATATGGTATAGGGTTAGGGTCTTGCGCATCAGCAATCATACAGTTTGCTGGTAGACAGGATTCCCTTCATTTGGGGCCCCATGTTCTGCCATCCAAATCTTTTTCTGATGGCTGTCATTGTGATGATCATAATCCTTCAAAATTTGTTCTTTTGTCAATTGATTCTGGACCATTGGTGTCCAAAATATCCAAGCGTTAGGACTGTGCAATCTTGGAGGTTTCTGGGGCATCCATAATGCAATAAGAATGCCAATTGAATCAACAGTTTGGATCACTGAACCATGGCCCTCATGTGCAGGAAATTTGTGTTGCCAAAAGTCTTTTTATTTTTTATTTTAACATTGATAATATTATTAATAAAAGGTTGAAGCCTACATTTACAAATATACAAAACAGAATGTGTGTGTGTTGCCTTAGCTTCTCACAGGACATGGGACGCCTTCCTCTGATCTAGTAAGTCAATATAAGATTCTGTAGTTGCATCATATGCTGCCTCCTGAAATCTCCATCATTTGAGGGAATGCATCCTTCATCAGTTTAATTTCATTTGATAAATAGCAGAAAATTTAGCAAATAAAAGCAAGAGCAGATATTATTTACTTGATATTACCAAGAGTGTCTTCTCTAATGCTAGGTGTTTCAGCTTAACCTGTAACCCAAATGACCGTAAGAAATTAATCATAGCCTCAATTATATCATACCATTCCCTCTCAAAGAAGAAGATGAAGAAGAAAAACTGCTGCTTCCGTTTTAATATCTATGAGTTCTTCTATGTTGGTGGTTGCAGAAGGTTTGCTGGAGCAATGGCTGTTAGCCGGACAGTGCAGATTTCTCTTGCTGGGGGAGGATTTGGCTCGCTGGCCTTCATTCTTGGAGTAATTGCTGAAAAATAAAAAGGTAAATTTCTAAATTACTGAGGTCTTGTTTGGTAGACGCCCTAAAAAAATAATAAATAAATAAATACTTCATCTCATTTTAGTTAATCATAATTTTGAATAGAGATCTTGATTGTTGGTTACCAAGATGATTTATAATCCTTACCAAGAAAATTTTCATCTCTAATACATATTACATTGAAACAAGATGAGATTTAACTCATTTTTAGGTGTCTACCAAACTGGCCCCAAGAAAGTTTGTCTAAAATGATTTGTGGCTAGTAATTTGCACTTTAAACTTTGCATCATGTCTTCTCAAGTTCCTTTTTTCCTGCTTTGTAACTCCAATGAGAGCCTTTATACTCTTCTCTGTGGACAAGAATTTTACCTCGTGGAGTTGGGCAAATTTTGTATAGCTAAAAAGTAAAGTGTCAGGAATCTTTTGTTATGATATTTGAAAAGCCTCTTTTTTTTTTAATGGTTATGATGTTTGGCAGCCTACTTCTGGAACTCCAATCCAAGGAAAAGATGTAGTAATTTGTAAATATCCGTCTGATCCGACAGTTGCTTTGGGGAGCTTCTCTGTTGTAGCTCTCTTTGTTTCTACCATTCTTGGGCTGGTTTCTGTTTTCTCCCCCTACAAAGGCAAATCTGTTCCAACTGATGATTTGTTCAGGAGCACTACCTTGCTTGTGTTCTTTGCTATTGCAGTGTAAGTGCTCTCATCTGATTCTTCATGCTAACCAACTTGACCTTGTCTTGGTAACTTTTTCCTAGTTTTTCTTCCATGTTGATGAAAATTTTGTAGAAGTCGGTGACAAATTAAAAATAGAAGTACATACAGAAAGAAATAGACTTTTTTTTTTTATTTTTTTTTATTTTTTTTTTAACATAAGAAAAAAGGTTTTGGGGTTTAAAAAAAAAATCAGTAGATGTGGGTTGTTGAGAGGAGAAGATTTGCGATTAGGAAAGGGTCAGGTTCTGAAATTGGCAACCCACGGATCACTTGGCTACCTTTCTTGCTTTTATATTTGCCTGTTTGTCTATCTTTTCACCAGGAAACAATGACAATTCCTTGTTCTTTTTTTCATTTCTTTTATTTTTTATATTCTTGGTTGTAATATTGATGACTGGTGAAAGAGGATTCTTGAAGCCAACTCCAATGATGACAACGATGACGTCTATCCCTGCAGTAATCTGGTGTTAGCTTTAGAGTTGTAAAGTTACAATTGTCATCTTCACTAGCTGAACTTTGTAGTGTGGTGACAACAATTTCCCCTCCAAAGATAACTATCATGCTTGTGGGTTCTTAGCAAAAGATATTCTTCAGTCACTAAACATCTGATTCATCTTCAAAGCACATGAAATACTGTGCATTGTACTGTGAGGAATGTAACTCATTGATTTCAACAAATGGTGTAACATCCTAAGATTGGTATGCATTTATTGTCACTCGGTTTCTTTGCCAATGTTGTAATCAGGTCTGTTTCTGCTCTCACTGAAGCGATGATGATCTGGGCCTCCATAACCAGACTTCAGTGTGTCCAGAATGTCCACCACAACCTTCAGACAGGGTGCCCCACTGCCAAGACTGCACTCTTTGGTGGTGCTGCTTTTCTAGCCCTTGATGCAGCCCAAATTCTAGCTGGTTTGCCAAATGCTGATGCTGAATGCCAGAGCTGACTACTTAGAAGAGGACCCAAGAGGTCCATTGGACAAGTGCCCGCAACTGACTATGATTGAAATGGAGCTGGGACTTGGAAGAAATTACTAGTCCTTTATAAACATACATGTTTGTGTATCCTTTTGCTTCCTTTTCTGTGTATTATAGTCTTGATTGCCTTTTAGTAGTAAAGCTGGGAGTGAATCCCATGATCAAAAAGCTATAGCCGAAAAGGGTCTTGAGGAGGTACCTAGGATAAATTTAGAGATTCCATTAACGTCAACCCAATGGTCTGGTCATCCAAACTGATGATCTAATGGGGCGCAACTTAAGTGTTTGGTTCCCCCAAACTGTATCAGATTGGAAGATTGTTCAACCCTATGATCGTTGGATTATTTTTATGTTGAATGTCAGCCATTCTTTGTCATAGTCTCCTTAACCATCAATTTGTAGTCCATTGATTGATGGGCTAGAATCTTCCAATCTGGAAGATTTTGAGTCTTACTGTTCATTTCAAGATAGAGGAAAATATTACAGTAAGGATGATTAATCCCCAGTTGTATTTCATTTTTATTTCGACTGCCTGAACACTCTTTCACAAGTTGCCCCAGACAGTTTGGACTGAATCTCATCAATCAAGGAAGCGTGAATTTACTCTAAGAAATGATGATCATGATTATGATTATGATGATTACTATAGTAATAACGGGTCCTGTACAATCAAAAAAGAGGTAAATAAATAAATAAATAAGAGGCTGCTTTGCTTCAAGTAAGGTTAACAATTTTGGTTGACCACTTGTCGGAGATGGTTAGAAGAGAATACAAGGTGAATGCTGTTTATGTAGCTCATCTACTGCACATCTTTCATGCATGCGGATCATCTATAGCAACTTGATATCATCATCTAAGCCTTATCCCAACTAATTGAGGTGAGCTAGACAATGCCTATGTCACCCTTCTGGTCATGATTTTATTATTATTATTGTTGTTGTTGTTGTTATTTTATTATTGTTATCTTTTGAGCCTTACTCTTGTCCTTATTTCCTTGAGGCACTCATTTCCTTGAATGCCCAAAATTTTGTCCATAATCCCAACAAGCATGGTCAGTCTTGTTATTCTATTGGTATTGCATAAAACTATTGGGGTATAACTCCATTTCATCAACCTAGCTTTTAGTCTATGAGCAACATTGGTTCATTGGTGGGCCGAGTGTGTGTATCTTGAAAAGACACTATCAGTTCTATAGAAATAATTTAAAAGTAAATGATTTTCGGTCCATTACTTAAGAGGCAAGCGGCTATATGAAAAAAATACAACTATCATTTACAGGCCAAGTTGGAAATTATAATGAACAAATTCCAGATCACCCAACCTGCAATTTCTTCCCTTTGGGTGCAATTCTGCTCTAATAAGCTCCTCCATCTGGCTTAGAATTGGCACATGGCTAACATACCCTCCTCCGGCTGCAGTTGCAACTTAAAAAGGAAATATTATAATAAATTCATACGAAGGATGTGAAACCTAGTCAGGTATCAGTAGACATGGGTGCCCAGGAAAAACCAGACTGACCAACATGTGCACCTGATTACAATGATATGTTGATTACAAGTGGGGTCCACACCGTGTATGTATGACATGTAACCCGTGGAAGAGGTCCGTCCAAGCATTTCATGGGAAGGGAAGGAAAGGGAAGGTGTCAAAAATGAGGCCGATCCAAGCATGATTTGAGCCAAACTAGAGAAGATGATGGACAAACCAAAAGCTCCAAAGTGGACGTGGGGCCCACTGAGGTGTGCGTATGCTAATAATTTGAAGATTGAAATGAATGAGAGATTATTAATATTATTATTTGTTATTGGAAGTAAAAGGGGAACATGAGATTTTAAAAGTTTTCTGAAGAAATAAGAATTCTGCAGTGAATAAAAGCCAAGACCATATTGAGTAATTTAAGAGGGCCATGCATGCGAGGCGTATAACTGAGGAAGCAGGCCTTCAACTCATAACAATGCCTATTGTCGAGGTGGCTGCATATCCAACTCTCGAGAAAGCAGCCTGGCAAGCAATTATACCATTCATACAGCTTCTGCCATGGGCAGTTGGGATAGCATTTCAGCTTTCTCTTTATCCAATCTGGCACCACGATGTCCATGACCATTTCATCTCTCCCAGTCCTCCAACATCTACTTCTTCCCTATTACTATATTCTCTTCCTGCCTCCACTGCCACTAACACAGCTGCTGCCACCATCACCACTAATACCACTATCACCACCTCCACTTTCTTCCCCAACTTCTTAACCTTTCTTTTCCTGTAATTTGAGAGAGAGAGATAGATGGTTCAAATACAACAACTATACCCTCTTTATATATTATGTTTCTCTCTGCATGCACTTACGTTAGATATTTGATCCTTGTATATTCCATATATTTATGAGAAACTCTAAATTCTACCCTTTATTTTTACATGGCCCATCGTGATGATTATATGCAATCCACTCCACCCATTAGATGACACACTAAAACTTAGCCCTGGAGCCTAAAAACCATGCCTATCTGTAATTCAGTTGTGCAATATGAACAGAAACAGTTTGGAGGGTGAGCATTACCTTTGCTTTGTATACTTTAAAATAAAATAAAATAAATAAATAAATCATGTTGTCCACCTGAATCACAGATGGAGCTGAGTTTTTAGCCCTACCCCAAACATGGGGTGACTCACCTGATGGTTGGGATAGATTTCACATAAACACTAAGGTGAGGCCCACCTTAGCAGTAATTCCTTTTCTCTCTCTATCTTTGGTATTTATTAACATGAATAAGCCATTAATTAAATTGGTAACTCTTCGACTGTTTTTCACACGTCTTTAACCCTCTCCTTCCAACAACCCAAGTGCTAGGACGCGGATTAGCTACTAACGGCTGACGTCACCAAGTTCTGTGGGGCCATCATGATGTGTGTTGTATCCACACCATCCATCCATTCGGAGATCACTTTAGGGCATGAGCCAAAGAATGAAGCATGACAGTGACGCCCACCGCTAGAAGTTTCTTTGGGTAAGCTGATATTTGTGTATTCCCTTCGATCCATGTCTGTGTGAACTTATGAACAGGTTGGATCTTAAATAAACATCATGGTGGGCCCTAAGAAGGCTTCAACAGTGGGGGTCACTGTTTTCTGCTGTGGGGTCTACTTGAGCTGTGGATCTGCCTCATTCTTTGGCTCATGCCCTAAAATGATCTCTTCAAATGGATGAACGGTGTGGATACAACACATACATGAGGGTGGGGCCGTCAGTAGCTAATCCGCGTCCCAAGTGCTAACCATCAGCCAAGCCAATAATTCCAAGCACAATCCAAAGCCACCCCTAGAAGCACCAAATGAGAGTAAATCAATCTAACAAAGCCTTCCCCATAACACCCGTTTCGTCTTCTTTTTGTCCCAACTAATGCAAGACGTTTCAATTTCACACTCTCACATTCCCATGCAAATGCATACAATCATAATTGCTCTGGACCATCCATTATGTGGGCACCACCTTTGATCGCCCCTCCCTCTTGAAAGACCAATTTGGCAGGGTGATCCTAGCTGTCCCATCAATGGCAAGGGAAATGGATGGTCCGTATAAACCAATACCAGAAACAGAGCCATCATTGATTCAGACCCTCCATCATGTAGGTCCCACTTTTCATTGCCCACATCCCTTTCAAGAAACTCACTTTGGTCGGATAATGCTAATGCTAACCACTATTTTGAGCCCAAACATTATCAAGCCCAATATTTTTACTCTCCCATATTTATTATTATTATATTTTTGGCTGTCCTTTCAACAAGGAAGACAGAATTAAACATACAGCTGTTCCCATCCTAAGAGTGGATTAGCCTGATTTTCGAGTTGAGTGATCTTTATGATGGGGTCTACCATATTCATGGTGCGGATTTACTGCACAATCGGCATATTTGTGGGAAAGATGGAAGGCTGCATGACAAGCAATCAGTTCCCTCTGGACAAAACTGGGTGTTGAGGCTATTCACCAAATCGGTATATTGTCAACTGATAAGCTGTGAAGATCCAACTGCCCAAAATCAAACTAGGTGATGACCATACATGGACATCTGAATCTAATTGACTAGACCACCGGTTGTGTTCATTCAGCATTGGATATCTCAATCAAGAGCATGCTAGTGTCTGTGGAGTGGTGCATACTTACCTAGCATAACTCCTTGGCCTCCTTCGGGTGGTTTTCGTTTATGGAAATCAGCTTGCCTTCAACATTCTCTTGCTGTTCAGGCCCACAGGGAGATGGTCCATTTCGCTTGCTGTCCAGGACTCGCCACAGTAAGAAACCCATGCCGAACCCAAGGCAATTACACTCATTCAGCTATGCATGTTGGCGGTCAGGAGATGATGCTGAGAAGGTTGTAGAAGACAGCACACATATTACCCAAATTGGCACACATTCATGTAAACCCCCACAGCGCCGCTCAGAAGAGCAATGCATAAAGAGGCAATTCAAAGCATCACATCAACATGGCACATAACCCCCCACCATTCATCAGGCGGGGGCCACCAGGAACATGCCCCTACTTAATGATCATGTTGGTAAATTTGTTTCGTGGGCTGCAGTAATCACCTACTGGTCATGCCATCTCATGAGACATACTCCATCCACTCAGGGTAGCAGCATGCTCAGCGGCAACACAGTATTGTAGTCTTTGCAGCCTAGCGTGAGAGAGAAACTGGAAAGGATGTCCCCAAAGCAAAATCGACAGAGCTTTAAATTACATTTGGGGCCCAGAATCACCTATTCACACTTCCTTTTTCATTCATACTACAAGGGGCAAGCCCTGGTGAAAAGTCACGCCAATCCAATGATCCTCACCTTGAAACATCCATTGAGAGATCCCACAACATGGATTGCTTATGAATCTAAAGCAGAAATTCAATATGATGACCCAAACCAGCCGAGGCTTATAAAAGACAGGCAGTGGTGACAAAACAAGCCACATTCAGATGGTTAGGATCATCAGGCATGTTTGCACCAAGGCTTGCACCTAGTGATATGAGTGAATGGACAGTCTGGAACTCTGGATAAATGGTCGGATGTCCCATGTGTAAATTTTTTATTTTTTTATTTTTATTTAAAAAAAAAAAAAACACTTTGGGGACATTGCTAACATCCCCCATGATTTTGGGGACCATAGCGTTTCCCTACACATGACACACATCATCAAGAAGGAGAGGAGGAGAAAAGAAAGAAAAGGTGAGAATATCCCATGAGACAGGTGATCATCAATTTTATTTATTATCCAAAAGGGGTTCACATTCTTCATCATCTGATTTGCAAATTATAATTCATGTAGGGGGAACTCAAGGAGAGATGGTGATAATCTTTATTGTTAGGAGCAGGAGAAGAAGTCACGTGCCTTGTAGTATCGATCTAAAGTGACATTGTAAAGAGGGTGGATTGGCTCCAATAAGTTAGAATATGAACCTAGCACTGCTCTGGGCAAAGGAGAAGCACCAGCTTCCTTTGACCAGCTATGATGACATACTGAGAGACCACTTAGACAGTAACATGTGTGGTAAAAGTCTCTATGCTTTCCAGGCTTGTCCTTAAACCCTCCCTCCAATACCTGCATTTTAACCAATAATTTAAGAGCAAGGCTCGAGAAATTTGACATCTTCAAACATGAACAAATGACCAAGATTTAGAATTGGTAAAGGGGAGACTACGAATTTGACTTTAGCTATTATATGTAAAGAAAAAAGAGAAACGAAACTGCAAAGAAGTAGCGAGCCTGTTTTAATATCTTTGCTAGCAATGTTAAACAACAAGGGCCAGAAAGCTTCTTAATTAAGATGAAAGTACCTGAGAACATAGGAGTAAATATTGCTGCAAAGCAATACTGTGGAACAAAGGGCCCCACTCAGCTTGTCTCTCAAGGAAAGACGACCCAATATCAGAAAGTTCTCCTGCAACACCAGCACTCAGTTACCATGTAAGTGCACACATGTGCATGCATGGACACAAATGGACTGACACAGTATTCCTACCCAATTTTATAAATGATCTATATTTTCTTCAAACATAAAATTTTAATGAAATGGAGTAAGGTGAAATGAAGCAGCTCTGGGGTTGCCAGAATCTGGAGCTACCACGGACAGAATGGTTATAACTTGGGTGTGCTACTCCAATAATCCCTCCTTGAATAACCCACCTCAACATGATGCACCAGTGAATTTTCTGATAAGCACTGCTCAAACTATAAATTTACCTTTGAATTTAAAATAGCATGCCTTATCAGCTTCATGTGCACCCAGAATAGATTCTGCTTCAGACAAATTTGAGGTTGCAACATTGCAAGTTCTCCCCGTGTTCTGGTGCCCTTCTCCAACATATGACAACTTCATTTGTTTATCAACAATTGATGATAACCTTTGTATTAGTGCAAGCGCTCCTCCCTAGAGATCATTTGATGTTAGTTCATGATTTAGTGAGACTTGAGAGCAGATGGATTTTTTCTTATTTTTTTGGATGATTAGGAACAGACGAATGGTCAATATGGAAATATTTGGTACATGAAGGATGGGACCCAGTGGGCAGCAGATCATAAAACTTCTGCCAATCTATGCTTTAAAAGCCAACCCCAAATTGTTGGGAGAGGCAAAGATGATGACGAAGACGATGATGCAATTGGGAAAGAACATTACCTGCCAAAAGGAGTAGCAGCCATCAACCAGTTTATTTGTTCTGCCCTGAAATCCACACTCTACTCCTTGACGAAATGTCACCCAGTTCTAGTCACAAAACGGTGAAAGAACTATGCATTCAAAGATCAATATGAAACCAATAGAATATAATAGGAGATACTATCTAATCCCCTCATGAAAGGAAAAGAAAAGGCATACGTCAGTCAGATCACCCGATAAGTCTAGAAATTCATGAATTATGATGGTCTTGTTTATATATGAAAGTGAAGAGGCTTTCTATGGTGAATGGTTCATGCCCTAATCATTCTATTATCTAAGCAGCTAGGTATCAGTTGCCTAGGCTATTTTGGCTTTTGACTACATTTGAATTCTTGCAGAATTTGGATATGAAGTGCAATCAATGGGGATTGTGACAACAGAGACTAAGGCCAGGCTGGTTGTCAAGAACTTAGGTTGATAGGTTCACTTTGGAAAAGACTTCACAAGAGAAAGACACCTTGATCCCTTTGATGCAATCCTCCCATCATTTCCACTTTTTTTCTCTTCCTTGAATCTGAGAAAAATTGTTATGATAACCACAGTTCTATTATACAGGATGGTCCATGAGAATAGGCAACATCACTAGAATTATAGACTGCACTTTTTTATGTTAAAATTCCCATTCCATTATAATAGAAGGTACTGCCTCACAATCACATCATAGATGCCTTTGTGGCACCCTACTACTTCAGCAGGGTGGTCCATGCAGCATCAAGTCTATCAGGTATTTGTACAGTATTCATGCTTTGCAAGGATCTAGTCTATCAGGTATTTGGACACCTATCAGGGAATTTTGAATGCTTATACCCTGGCAGAGCAACTATCCACGTAATGAACTCAAACCAAGCATTTAGACAACTCAGATTTTCTGCATTAAGGCAACGAAAAATGCAAGCTTAAGGAATTCAGCAAGGTGAAGCAGGTCAAGACTTGCATCCACAGGTGGACCATACAGCACTGACGAAATAGTCTACTTTAGGTTTTACATCTTTTCATTTCCTTTTTCATGTTACCTTCCAAATCCAGCACTTTGACCTACTGCAGAAATGCAATTTTTAAGGTGGAACATTTAAAAAACCAAGGTTTTTTTCAAAACTCAACTCTTGACTTGACAAGGGTCTGAGTCAACTCAAAACTTAGTCCAGTTCTCCAGTTCTTTTGAACTTTCTGGTTATCTTCTTAAAAAGTTGAGAACTTCAAATAAAATTAACAGATATATGAAATGTGCAGTGCAACAAAAATGAAGTGAAAGAAAGAACTACCTACATTCTGTGCCAATGAAATCGACCATTAGCATATGGATTGACCAGCAAGAGCTAAAGAAGAATAGAAAAGAAAGCGTCATATGCAAGGAAGACAACTGCCTTACAATTATACCAGGCAAGTCCAGACGATCAGCCTCATTGATCAGAATCATTGTGGCCAAGCCACAAAAAGTGTACCTTCAAATTTTGCACAAAACATAAGGTTTTAAAAGATTTTAGATTAAGAAAATAAAGTAGGGCAGCTATATTGGTAAAACAAAGTTTTTGTTGTGACAGTTAACAAAGAAGAAAAATTAAATAATACCTGAAGAAATGTCGAATGATAAAGACAAGTAAAATTTGTACGTCAAAAAAGAAGAAGAAGAAAATACCCGCCATGAGCTTCAGAACCAGGTTCTCCAGCAATTCCACCTTCATATGTTTGGCAGCTGCAGGGAAGATGGAATCACCAACCATTTGACTACTTCTATGTTTCAAGCAATACACGAGAAACAAGAAATTTAACTGAAAATTTAAATATATATATAAAAAAAAAAAAGAAGAAGAAGAAGAGGAAGAAGAAGGAAAAACTAGAATACAACAAGAAGAATCACAAAGACTGCACCCACTAAGCAACAAGAAAACAAATAATGTACGCCAACCAAACTGAAGAGGAATCTTAGTGCAAATTGATGCTTATGTCTGGTATTGTGAAGATTCATGCTGACTTCTCCAACCTTAGTGAGCCAATTAGCTTCTTCATTGGTCTTGCTAGGAACTTGAGAGAAGCTAATCATATAATTAATACGTAAATCCCCAGCTCCCTCGATCAAATCAGCAACCTTTCAAAAACATGACCTAGATAGCCCAACAAAACGCATTTGAAGAGTCTTCTTCAAAGATGACTGGGTATTGACCGAAGTCCGCAGCAACTTTTACTAATTGCAACAAAGCCACTGGTTCCATATAATTGAAATTTGTAGATCCAATTGGACATAAGGAATTAATCAACACCGACCAATTGGAGTCACGCGCAAGGCCTCCATAACATGTAATCTCTTTGTGCATTGCCCTCTTGTGGGGCTGACATGGACGGACCTATTGGGTCTGTTCCAAGTCTCGTGGTCTTTGCTTGGGTTCGGCTAATTCCCTTTTGTTTGTGTGGCATGGGATGGGGCTTGGGAAAGTGAAGACCGTGTTATAGAGGATGGATCTGATTGCAATTTGTTGGGCTGTGTGGGAAGAAAGAAATGCTAGATGTTTCAACAAGGACAGGAAATTGTTGGAAGCAATGTCTCATGTTGATCATCGAATGGGCCTTGTGTTCCTAAGTTAAGGGATTATAATTTTGATTTTCTTGGGTAGTTTTTGGGTTGCCCTCTCAGCATCTCCTTCCTTTTGTAGTTTTCTTTTGTCATTTCTCTGTGAAATTTTCGTTCACTCCAAAAAAAAAAAAAAAAATTTTAATGGAGAAGCTTTACAGCCAGCAGCGAATTTCACCTCCAGTTAGTTGTACTGGGATAATATTACACCAGCTAGAAGACAACACCGACAAACAAAAACCCCTGCATTTTGACCTACACTTCACCTATAGAGCTAACAGAGTGAAGGTCGTATTTGCCAACGATTTTCCTAACCATTGAAGATCCTTTTATTTCTTTATTGTCAGATGGACAACAATGCAAGTTGCACTGACATCAAAATCACTAAGCTATACATTTGTTTTTACACACACCTAATCGGTATGAGTGAGCGGGACTTCCTTTAGGTGGGTAAAAAAGGAGTTTTTTTTTTTCCCTAAGTTTAGTATCCCATGAATTTTTATTTATCTTGTTGGCCTGTGATTGTTATATGAACTCATTAACTACTAATAAGCTAATTAAATTGTTAATTATAATTGGCATTGATTTCATAGACTCCTAATTCATGATGGAAGTTATCATAGAAGTTTTACATGGCTACCAAACCGACCAAACCCTCCCCCTTTATCCAGGCTTGGGACGGAAGTTATCATAGAAGTTTTACGCATCTCCTTCCTTTTGTAGTTTTCTTGTCTTTTCTCCATAAAATTTTCGTTCACTCAAAAAAAAATAAAAATGGAGAAGCTTTACAGCCAGCAGCGAATTTCACCTCCAGTAAGTTGTACTGGGATAATATTACAACAGCTAGAAGACAACAGCGATGAACAAAAACCCCTGAATTTTGACCTACACCTCACCTGTAGAGCTACGAGAGTGAAGGTCGTATTTGCCAACGATTTTCCTTACCATTGAAGATCCTTTTGTTTCTTTATTGTCAGATGGACCACAATGTAAGCTGCACTAACAACACAATCACTAAGCTATACATTTTTTTACACCCCACCCCAACACGGACTGTCACGACCCTAAATCTAGTGTTGGTAATCCATGATTACTATACACCAAATTTTGGTTGACAGCCTCCGTAGAACTCCGATTTTGGGACTTCCAACTATCACATACTAAGTCCCATAAGCGGGGCTCCACAAGGAGGATTTCTGAAAGTAAAGACGACAAACACATATCATTTCTCAAAATTTCATCATATTCAACATATGTTACTGTGTACAACTGAGTACATCAAGGGCAAGCCAAAACATAAACCATATCATATTTACTATACCTGATGTACATATTCAGGGTATATATATATACTGATATGTACAAAACAAAAAGGACAACTGGAGTCTGTAGCCTCTACTCCTGCAGCTCCCTACTCTCACCCGTAAACAAAATTGAAAGGAAAGTTTAAGCTACTAAGCCCAGTGAGTGCGTGTGTGCAGTGAAAATGCATGTTTCATGTCATGCTCATATAATGCACAGGCCTGCTAGACCGATCACAATAAAATAAAGATACAATGCATTATGCCACTTTTTATGTTCCAAATCATTTTTATATACAGAGGTGGGACTTCTACCCACTTGTAACGTACATACCCTTTCAACGTTTCCACAACTTTCCACATTTCCCAATTGGATCACCAAGGTTTGAAACAGAGGTGGGACTTGCATATGATTGCTATCCACTTGTATAGACTTTTTCCACCGTGGTCAACTACAGAGGTGGGACTACATAGTTCACGGGCCGAACTAGTCTAACCCACTTATGTTGAACCTCATTATCTACCTAACAGCGAGAAGTTATAAGTCGCCTAGCAAAACGATAGCGGACAATTTACGAGCTCGTCACACACAACCTATCTTTGCTTGCTCATAAGCAGGTCAGGTCAAACCTCTCAACCAATCGATACGCATCGATGGGAGTCGCTGCCTACTTTGGTATTTCGGCATTCCAGCGCTTTGTTCTTCCACCCGGTCTAGGCATTGGTTACTCTCAATAGTATCAATCGGGGTTTAGGGAATTTCACCCACGGACCCTCTAATCATGTCCTGTTGCATTATACATTTTCGGTGTGGTGTCCAACTCAAGTAATAACAAAGTATGTTTCATCGCATTTACAATCACTGTATGCATGAGTCCACACACAATCACAATATAGCATGTTTTTCAAGACAAGCCAAGCATAGGATGACCTTCCTCATGTGGTCTCCTCATGAATTTTAAGTTTCTCATAGGGGCCTCATGTAATGCATCCTATATCTAGACGATTCACATACTAATCATAGACACATCGTCTGTCGCAACACAACCCACTATGATTACCATACCATGATATGAATCATTCACTCTCAATCATGTAATGATACAACAACTATGAAACATGCATATGATATGCACATGACTTAGCCAATCTAAATCCAATTCGGGATTCATTCCGCTATAAGACTTCATGCCACAAGCATGCTTTTTCTCAAGAATTAACTACATCAAAAGGATGAAGGATAATTCTTTCAAACGTTTTATCAGACAAGTAGCAGGCGACCTTTGTAAGGGACAAAGAGAGAAATTGATGGAAATACGTATGAATTTAAACAAAACTAAATCATCTCTATCATCTAATCTTCCATTAATGACCTAACCAACTAAATCAGAAAATCCAGCAATAACCCAACCAATTTAAATCAGAAAAGCTAGTTTTCTATAAGGCTTTGAAGGAAAATCCAACAATAAGCTAACCAACTACATCAGAAAATCCAGCAATAACCTAACCCTAAATCAGAAAATCTAATCTTTTATAGGGCTTTCAAGGAACATCCGGTAATACATTAACCCTAAATCAGAAAATCTAGTCTTTTATACGGCTTTCAAGGAAAATCCAGCAATAACCTAACCCTAAATCAGAAAATTCAGCAATAGGGTTTTCAAGGAAACCCCAACGCACATATATGCATGCTCTTAATCTATGCACTCACCTGTAACTATCAGAGGATTGATTCTTAACCTCAGCTTCTATTTCCTTTTCTTCTTCTTCTTCTTCTCAACTTCACACTCAACAAGAAAGAGAGTGCTGGAAATGGAATGTTGAAAGAGGGTTTTTATGTTTATGGACTTGAAACTGGTTTTAAAATTAGTTTTTGTCTAAAAAGACAGTTTGGGAGGTGTTTTGTGATGTTTTTGAGAAGTGTAAGCTTATGGTAACAATATAACAATGCTATTTAAGTAATTTGAACTAACGTATTCCAAGGATTTTAAAAACATCGAGGTTATTTGAGTTATTTTATCATAATATACATATGCATATCTATTCATAACTTACAATCCGGGTGTCCTATTGACATGCCGTTTTTGCCAGTAACTCCGTAACTCGACTACGATCACAACGGTTAGGCTCTCGGACCTAACGGATTTTGAAAACTCGATGATGGGGCTCTGCTAGATAAAATAAGGACATAATTGTCATTTCTCAGATTGTTTAATTTTAAGTCCGTATCTTAAAATTCAGACATCGGGTTGAAATATGGCTTGCGGCTCAATAACAGAACAACATTATGATCAAGTCAAAAATTCTCGGGACAATGGACCTATAGCCAACGGCTATCCAGTGTACGAACCAGATTTCGGGGCCTCGGGTCTTACACGGACCCACCCACCCACTCACACCACATGGGCACTTGATCCCTGGTCTCACTATTGAAACTCTTGTGAGTCTACCACTAAGCCATACACGTGCCTTAAAGCTATATCCAAAATCACTTATGTTGCGACACATGTACCTTAAAGTTATACCCAGTCCATAGCGATTTCCAGATGGTTTCAAATGGGTTGCAGCTTCGGAAGGACTTGTAACTTGGAAGTAGGAGCCGTTGGTGATCCACAAGCCACACGTCCATTTCTTCAAGCAAAATACATAGATCCTCAAGGGAGGTCTATTCAATCTCCTTTCGAAGACAAGGGGGTCTACTTTTGAAGCTCGATATGCAGAGAGAAAAAGCGGTTAGGGCACAAGGAGCAAGACGATCGGCAAAGGAAATCAAGTTTAGAGCAAGGTATCCTGTATCGGTATCGGTTGGCGTAACGGTGCCCACCGATACCGATACGGATATGGGGGTGTATTGGCAATACAAGGGCGTAACGGCCCGTAACGGTGCAAATTTTTTTTTGCCAAAAAAATATGAAAAAATATGGATTAAATTCAGAATATTCTAAGCATTCCAAATATGCATTCATTTATAAATTGGAAGATGTTTATGGTGGTGTAACGGTCCACTCTTTGGTGAGAAGCTGTATCAGACTATCTGATGAATTTATGAACCAGACAACCTGGTATTGGCTATAGATATTTTATATTTAATTATTTAACTATATAATATCAATGTGAATTAATTAGAATGAATCTAATACCAAAATATCTCATATTTGTAGGTTTGGTGTATTACATACCTTGTGACTTGTGTACATTTTATTTCAACATACAATCTAGGGACTTTTATGTCCAATTATATAATTCATATATCTAACAAATTAATATAATTTTTCCCAATAAATCTTAAGAAAAAATTTGAAATTATATTCAAGTAAATAGTGTTGTTGATTTAGAACTGATTTGGTGGACCATTTGATGCCCCAAATCAATGTTAAATTCATGCAATCTATTGGCACTTATCTCACTAATGGATTGGTGGATATTTATCAAACAGTGATAAATGAAAAATATCAAATAATCCTATTTCAGCAAAACAAGTGTTTGCAAATTAATGGTGAAAATCATTTAAATAATTTAATTTTGGAATTGTGACATGGCAACAATAGTGCCATAATTTAATTTATTAATTTTGAGATAATGTATGCCTCATGGACAATTTTTACGGCCATGTACATAGGGCCCACCACAATGTATGTATTGTATATCAATGACATCCATCCATTGTATCAAATTATTTTAAGGCATGGTCCAAAAATGAGGTAGATCCATATCTAAGGTGGACCACACAGTAGGGATTGAATTCCCACAATTAAAACTTTTATTTTATTATTATTATTATTATTATTATTATTATTATATATTTTTTTTTGAAGTTGCGACTTTTGTTTTCCTTGATCCAAGTCCATGCAACCTTATCAGTAGTTTTGATGGTAAATAAACATTACAGTGGGCCATAATAAGTTTTTAACAGTGGGCATTCAATCCTACCGTGTGGTCGGTTGACCCCAATGGCCCATTACAATAAAGATTGATAGGTTGTGCGTCCCATAACGATACTCAGATCAAAAGTTATAGCCAATTTACGATTCACAATTCAAACAACAATTTCTCCTCATCCGGATTGAATTTCTTCGAACCACGCGCCTAGGGCCCAATTACGTCATGTCGTACGTAGGACCAAGCCCGGATCTGACAGACTACTTCCGCTTCTATTTGGCCTTCTTTTGGTCCAGCCAAGCTATGAATGTATCTGTGCCACGTCCTACATCACAATCTCCCTCATTATCGTAGACAAAGAAGCTATATCGAGATTAACTCACGATATACAAATTTCTAAATGGGATATTTTTCTATTTATCTCACATATACATGTGGGGAATCACCATAATGTCATAAAAAAGAAAAGATAATGAGTCATATAACATTTACTTAAAAATCTTAAAAGAAATTATACATTTGCAAAGATTTTAAGATCATAACTTTTTATATAGTTGTATCTTCTTCTTTTTTTGAAAGATATATATAGTTGTATCTTTTAGTAATTAAAGATACAATGCATTCATTTTAAAACTATATATTTTATCATAACTTTAGAAATACATACATATATAGACATCTCATAGTGTTGAGTGTACAGCACTCCCACCGTGATTTGTGTGTGGGGCATCCGAATCGTGCATCATATGCGGACCACCATGAAAATGGGCACCCCAAAAATCAGCAGGATCCAAAGCTCAAGCAGGCCATATCACCAAGAATAGCGCATGCCTAAAACCTCTAAAATGTAGGGTGGCCCACCTGAGTTTTGGAATGGCTTGATTTTTGGTTTGTCCAATCAGGTGAGCCACACCCACTATACGGGGGCCCCACAAGACACCTGTTGTGGGTCTCCATGTCCACTATTTCCCTGCACATGGCCCACCTGAGTTACGGATTGGGCCGAAATTTTGTCCTTCAGCCTAAAATCATGGGCGCATCTGATGGATGGGTTGAATGTTTGAAACACATCATAGTGTGGCTCACTCTACTGGACTGTATGGGAAGTTCCTATAATGTTGACTGCATGGGATAATATACCAACAATTCCTCTTTGAACTACTAACTTTAAAATAACTGGTAATTCCCTTGCTCCCACTCCCTCTTTGTGCAACTAAGGAACAGCTAATGTTAACTTTTTATTTTTCCCCCAGAAAGGTGACGTTACTGCTAATAAAATTTTAAGAGTGGACTATATGTAAAAGAGGCAATGTGTTGCCAAATATTTATTTTATGTGCCTGAAGAATAAGGTTAGATCATTTAGTTCTTCATGGTCAAACAATAAAAGAGGTGTTGAACCACTTCTTTTTTGTTGTTGGAATTTATGGGTTCTAAATTCCTTCAGTGATCTTATCAATGGTTGGTCAGGGTTTCAGTTTAGTGCTAGAGGGAGGACTGTGAAAGAAGGTGCCTTAAGTTATTTATGGAAAGACAGAAGTTGGAGGATCTTTGGCAATAATCTTTTTGCTAGGAAACATTAAAAGAAAAGTGTTTTCTATGTTCGTGCAGTGGACTTTATGAAGACCAGAGGTTTGAGGTGTCTCAAAGGCAGATTTCTTCTGTGATTGGAAAAGCATAATGGAGGGTAGGAGGAAGGATCAAAAGTATAAAGAGTGGTGGAAGCCTTCTTTGCCGTGGCTCTAGAATTTAGTTTTGATTGGTGCTCTAGTTGAAACCTGGATCCCACCATAGTGGAGTGTTCAAAAATGAGAACTGTGAGGTTTGGAAGGCATTCTCTGAGACTTGTAGTTTTGTGGGTTTGAATGAAGCGGAAATTTTGACTACTTGCAAAGGATTGTGTACCTTTTTGCTATCAGAGGCCGATACTGTCATCATTGAAGAGAACTCTTGGAATGCTATCAAATGGACTTCTTTCAAATCTTCAGGCCATGGAAGCTTGCTTCTTGTATAGCCGAGAACAGACAGACGCAGAAATAGATAAATTTTGTTATCTAAAGTTCATAGGAGATACTAATGAGGTTACCAATACTCAATGCAAAAAAAGAGTGACAAGATAATTGTTTTCAATGCCGCAATGTCTCTCCCTCAATGTTTTTTGCTCTTCTCTTTTCTAGTTAAATAAAGTTTGGTTTATCTTTCAAAAAGACAAAAGTACTACTAGAACATATTTCAAGGCAATTGGTTGGAACAAATATATAGGATAACATAGAAGTCAACTACAAAGCTAAACAACATCCAAGCAAAAAATATTAACAAACCAACCTCAGGATGTAACTACCAACATTTTGCACTAGCTCACTGTCCAAAATGTTCAAAACACTTGCAACCTGGTTGAAAAAATGAGAGCCATCACTCAAGTTAGAGGGCTCCTACAAGGAAAAAAAAAAAAAAGAAAAAGAAAAGAAAAGGAGCATATGATGGAGTGGCCTGTAAACAAAAGATCAATAGAATTTTGAATATATGAAAAAGCAGGGGCAACTAGGGGAAACAAGTATGAACCTACATGTGCTATAAATTTCGGAATGTGAGGCTGCCAACTAAGAATGCATGAGAACGGTACAAACCAAGGAATCTTTTGGTTTTACGTGCAATTTCTTCCATTCATTGAAGCTACACTAGATGAATAAATTGCTAAGAAAAATCACTTTTTCCTATGTTGCACCAAAGCCTAAAGATTAGCATGAGCCCCACGCACACAACCAAGAGTTGGCACGGGATTGTTATTGAGTTTGGAAAAGGTCATGGTCCATGGTTGCCTTTTTTAGAACTCATGTGGGAAAATTGAACAGTTCCGAGACCTCTGACAGCCATTGTGCCTAGCCGCCTACTCAAGAGTGTCTCTAGGGCTCTGTGCCTATCTAGGAAGGCTCCAAGGAGTCTATGCCACTGGCTCCATTCCATGTGCTCTGCCTGAGTTCTACATCAAAAACATTTCAATGAGACTCTGCGCCAGGTGCAAAGCTCCCTATGCCAGTCTAAACGCTAGGTGCATAGCCTCTTCTATTATAGGTGCCAGTCTGCCTGGTTTCCAAGGTTCAACAGAACTGAGTCCCTCTTGTCCAATCTACAATTGTGTAACAAACTTTTGTAGGAAAATGCCTCCTATTACATTATTTGCAGGAACTCTTCGACTTTTGAACTTCATCTGGCTCTCGTAACTTCATACACTGACGTTCATCTCCTAGTTGACATGAGCCACACTCGTCTAATCACTCCCACTCCCACTGAGAATTCTTTGCACCAGGTGCAAACCTCCCAAGGGAAGCTTAAGCTCCAGGTGCTAGATTTCCTAGGGGCGGATCTCTACGCCCGGGCACAGACCTATTGCAGCATCTGTGCCAGACAGAGAGGACCACTCCCTTAGCCACTGTTCAACGATAATATGCATTATGACATGACATCAGTTTCTCTCCTTAGCCTGAGTCACTACGCTAGGCACTAAGGACCAAGAGCAAACCTGCAGCTGATGCATTTTCTTCATCATCTCTGACGTTTAAGACCCCTAGCAATGCCAGAATGACGTATGCTTGTGTACGCCACAAGCCTACACGGCTATCTTAAACCGATGCCTCTCAAGATATGTGATACACATCATTTACTGCTATCTCGATGCCTAGCTGGCTATACGAGACGCTTAAATGCTGAAGGCTATCATTAGTACCTTAGACTGATCAATGATCTGGACACTCTGAAGACAGACCATAGATTAGGACTTTATGCATCATTTGCATATCAGCTACTCTGTACCATGTAATAGATTGGTTCTCTCTCATTTTTATCTTTTACTCGAGGGCAATCAAGGGCTTGCGCCAGACCACAGCCTAGAATGTATTCACTACCCAGATTAATGAAAACCTTTCGACAAGGCATATTTGGGTGCATATGGCCTTCAATGAAGATAATAATATCAAACCCTATCATAAAATTAGACAATTCTTATAAATAAGTGGTCTAGAGAAAGGCTCTATAATCTAGAGGCAACTCATACACCGAATTGTAGTCTGCAGTTTGGTCTAGCGATTCTCCCTTAAAAGTTTGTGTGATCCATTGGTCTGCCAGCTTGAACAAAATTTTAACATTAGATCACCTTAAGAGTAGAGCCTCTCCATTCTGCGTAGGTGTTCCAAGTGTTGCACGCCAGAAGAATCAATTCCCAACTTTTTATTCACTGCCTATTTATCCTTGTCATGCATTTTCTTGAGATTCGGGATCGAATGGGTTGTCTTGAAGTTGGAGGGTGCTCTTTTTTCTAGGTGGCAATCACATGCACGGGGTCCTATTCGGAGGGTCTCATGGAAGTTCATTATCAAGGCGACTTTTGGGTGCATTTGGTTGGAAAGAAACAACAGGGTTTTCAAAGGTAAAGCTAGGCCCAAGGCTGCAGTTACTAAGTCCATCTTCGAGTCGATGTTTGAATGAAGCAAGCTCAATAAGAAGATGGTGAGCTTCATAATTCCGTTGGTGAAGCCTAGTTAGGCTCAAACAATTAGAAGTAGTTGGGACAAAGTGAGATCATCTTATCTCTACCATCTAACCCAAAGAGCTGGTTCGAGCTCAACTTCCAGTTATTCTTTACGTGAAACTGGTCCAGCAAGGGTGGGATGATTAGTGAAAAATCACTAGGGGGTGTCATATTGCTGGAATTTTCAAGGCCTTTGGGAGTTTGCCACTCCAATTATGCTAAAGACACCGCTCTTCTCCATGGGATTAGATTAGTTGTTAATTGCAACTCATTCCAATCACCATTGAAGGGTTTTCAAGCAATGAGATTAGTTGGAGTAAATCTAGGCGTTGTCCATGGAGTGTGACCATCTCATTGAGGTCTGTGATTTGTGCACATCCAAATTGGTAACATTTGCTCATGTGCACCCCTCAGAGATAGTATTCTGATTATGGATTCATGTGCCCCGAAATGGTGGCTGTATACGTGAACTTTGATTTCTTTCTTCAGTTTCGGCTAAAGGTCTTTGAGCCGTTTGAATGCTGTATTTGTAGCTTTTCTTTTCCTTTTAGTTAAAATTTTCCAATATTCATAAAAAATTAAGACGGAGTATCAGGCTTAGTGAGAAAAGTTACAGAGATGAGGCTATATTTAAGTTAATGGTCAAGAGATTTCTCAAAGTGATAAATTTCATGACCTTGATCTATTACTCAAAAGGATGGGAAGACATTGATGAGGATGTTATAATAGAATAGGAGCTAGTGGTTGAAGTGAAGATGTACCTCTAGAGTGTTATGTCATTGCTGGATACTCATGAAACCTAAGGGAAAATTTTTAAGTCCGCTATTCAAACAGTATCTGTGGAAAGAGTTTCAAGTAATTAGAAAGCAGTCTGAATATTGAAGAGATGAGAATTCTGAGAAAGAGGTTATTCAAAGCAATTTTTCAGACAAACAAGATGGAAAGCACATCAAGAATGTTTGAATATGTGCAATGAAAACCAGAGATGTCTCTACTAAGAAGAGAAACATTTTTTTTACACACACACTCACGCACACGCACACATGCCACAGTGGGATTTCACCCCAATGGGTACTCGAACCCATGACCTATTGTTGAAACTCTTGTGAGTCTAACACTGAGGCATGAGTAAGGACCCCTAAGAAGAGAAACATTGATTAGGGTTGAAGGGCATGAAAAGAAGAGGAGAGAAAGTCCTAAAAGGGCTCTGTACTGAATCACATATAGCTGGCCCCAAATGGCTAGGACAAGGTTTTGATGACGAGCATGATGATTAAAGCTATACCATATTGATCTGAAAACAAAAGGTTCTAACTTCAATATGGACAAGTCACAAATTTATTGACTTTATAGAGCAAAACAAACCATATTGATATGATTTATAAACATCTATTGTTATTAGAGAGGTTACTATGGAACCTTTTAAATTTCATGTACAATAATAACTTCATGTGCAACAATAACTTCCTTTGGAATTGAAGTTTCAGTCAAGGCCCCTGGAGGGAATTGGCAAAGAAGAAATTTCCAATCTATTTACACACTGACAAAAAGAAATACGGAATCTAAAAAATGAGGAGGTTGAGCATTAGACTCAGGACAGGTAACTGGATCTTTAGAAACCCGGATATTAGAGGCCCATTTGAATAGTAATATGAACAAAGGCTTGGAAAAAAGGAGGATGTGGAAAGAGATTTACGAGAAGGGAAGGATTACGGTTAAATGGAGAATCTTCCAAGATAGATTCAATGGCATTGACGGCCACTTTTCCATCCATTCCATGGAAGACAGACAATAGGAGATGTTAAATGGGACGCCAAGGGAAGGAGGGGAAAGAAAAAGTAAGAGCAACAAGCAAATGAAGCGGAAAGATGCTCTTTTATAGAAGAGAATGTAGACCAACAATGATACTAGTTGGATAGTTGAGAAACACAGATGAGTAAGAAGCTAGGGTGGAATGAACCAACGTTGGAAAAATACTAGAATCATTATAATTCAAAGGATACTCTTCTATGAAAGAGAATGTAGACAACAAACGCGTTCATTATCACACACATCATCTAAGATGACGCGAAAATGGACTCTCTCTCTGAAAAGGCACCAATTATGTTACTCCATCAACATACAGACTTTGTTATACCCAAATGAACCAACGTTGGAAAAATACTAGAATCATTATAACTCAAAGGGAACAATGGAAGGAGATACTCTTCTATGAAAGAGAATGTAGACAACATTAGCGGAATGAAACAAAGTGGTAAAAAAATACCCAAACCATTAAAGTTTAAAGTGAAGAATTGAAGTTCATTAGCGCGCGCACAAACGAGCTCATTATCACTCGCGTCTCTCTCTCTGTCTCTCTGAAAAGGCATCAATTATGTTACTCCATCAACATACAGACTTTGTTATACCCTACTACATCTAAAGTCTATAATCTTGCCTATCGATATACCCAAAATTGACCAAACCTTAGCCGCAATCCCTAGCCAAATATCCCATGCAAGTCCAAGGGATGGATCAGAAGATCTTGGCCATTGGATGTCCATCAAGAGTGATTTAAAACAAATCAATGGTTAAAACCAAAATTCAACAGTTGAAAACATTCGATTAACTATTAGAAAACATTTAATGTGCTAGTTGGCTAAGAGAACACTCGATCCAAACCACAAGATCAATCTGCTGATCATATCCCAAGCAACCAAGTGGATCTCTTGTTGGATCATGTAAGCCTCAGTTGGACCCTAAAGCATGCACTCAGTCGCACTGACATGCTGACCACCAATGTAACCTCGTGAAGCAAGCCAAAGCATATTACACCAAGGCCTTGAACTCCTCACATGCCCTTGGGTCTAAGGATTAGCCAAAGCTATTGCATACACAAGTCAATCTAGTTCAGGCATTATGGGTCTCCTATCCTCCTAAGGATTTGAAGTAATCCACCAATGCAAGCATCCATAGGGCCAAATAATATGATCCCTTATACATGATTACTCACACTCCCATGTAGGGTAGGAAAAAAAGGAATCAACTCATTGTTGAGCCCGATGGTGGAGACCTTCCATCATTACTCGTCATCAGTCCCTAACAAAGGATGACTATAATCACATGTCCATCCTAAAACCTACCAAGCGGTCATGGTCAAACAAGGCACTGAGATCCATGGCCCACAACTCTCCCTTGACCCATGGTTGTTGTGTCCAATCTCAAGTTCCTAGGACAACTGGAGGAATCCCTCTCTTTAACCTTTATAGATGTCACATGTTATTAAAGTTCCATATACATTGATGAGGTAAATGAATGAACCGAACTATAATGAAAACAAGATTTGAGACATAAACATTGGTTTTCCAAGGCACAACAATGACAGTAAGTACCACACCCAATTTGTCCAAAAGGTTGGCCCACTATCAAGAGTAGTTTGCTAAAAAAGCAGGTTGATCCACTCATCATGCAGGCCACACCATAGAAAACAATATTTAGCTGCCAATTTGATCCAAAGTACACGTATGGTCAACCTCATGGGTAGATCAAGTTCTTTATAACTGGTGAACTCCATGGTAAGGCCAACCTTTTGACGAGATGGATGTCGTACCCAGTGTTTTAAATATCGACGATATCGGCCAATGTATCCCACAGTATATCTTGTATCCCACCTATGCGATACAAAATGCATAGGTAGTGCTGATATATCCCACCCATTCGATCCATTGAGCATTTTCGATCCATTTTTTTATTTTTTATTTTTGCAATAAATCACATTAATCAAGTCACATTGTTACAAATCTATGATTCTTCATGTTTTTAACGAAAAATCATGGATTTGGAACTTCGATTTCAAGATTTGGGGGAGATGGGGCAAGTTACGGAAAATTGGGAAAAAACAAATTTTCTTAATTTCTTACAAATCAGTTGCAATCTTTGTATCCAAACACAAAATCAAACATGTAACCTGATATAGTGATTCTTCTTTTGCTTTTGAATGTATTGCTTGTGTTTCCATACATGTCTTCTCACGTTTATAAATCATATGAAGAGACTTTAAATATACTTGCATCGGTTCAGTTGGACAATGCATGTATTAGGACCCCATACAAAGGAAACCCCCACTATATGCACTTCTTTTGTATTGTTTTGATTTCTAAGTGTGTATTGATGTCTTTTTCAACAATCCTTGGAAGTTTCTTTAAAAAATTCGACCAATTTCCCAATGTTCCCATGTTTCCCAACAATAGTGATGCATTACACGATACAACTGATATATCCCATGCGATAACCGATATGTATCCATATCCCAAGGGTGTGATACATTACGTGATAACGATATTTAAAACATTGGTTGTACCAACTTTAAACATTGGCACTCTGCACTATTTGGATCATTAACTTAGCAGTCTGACTATCTGTATTTGAGCACTCATTACATGTAGACCAAATCACTTAGGCGTTGGCACTGTGCAATATCAGTCTGACTATTTGTATTTTAGCACTCATTAATATAGAGGCCAAATCACTTACCGATATTGCAGTGTAGCAAGCTCGAACATCCATTTCACCTGCATCATGCATTCTGACAGGGAAAACAAGTAGCTAATTTCAGAAGATGTAAGTTCATGTTTTAAATATTAGGTAAATGCTAGCAATCAGTGTAGGTGTGGCTCGTGTAATTAACCTTTTTTGATGTGCAAGCAAAAAAAGACATGAGAAGAGAAACCGATGAGAATTATAAATAGCTCAGATGAGAGAAGCACCAAAGTAAAGCCATTCTTTAGTCCAAGAAGCAACATAAATATGACAGTAGGATGCTTCACGTTTCAGTAACTTCTGACAAACTATAACATATAATGCCAAGTGAAAGACATGAATTCAGCAAGGAGTTATCATTTTCTTGATAAGGTACACAGTTCCATAATCCTGGAGATATGACATGTGCCTGCATGCATATGATTCTATTTCTGTGCGTGTGTGTTGTGTGTGTGTCTATGCAAAGCATGGTTGATCCACACGCATTGAGCTCCATGTACAGCAGATGTACCAACCTAAAATCTGAGTGTTTCATAAGGTGTGTCCACCTTACGACCATACCCAAGCAATACAACATGTTGAATGTGGACCATCGAAAGTTTTTTTCTAAACCATATATTCATCTGGTAAGTGGGTGACCCACCTGCTCAATGTACCACCCAATGTTGTCAAAATTATTATCATATCACAAATCGTAATAGGGGTTAAATCATATCGTAAATCGTAAGATTTTTTTATGATCTTCTTAAAATATAAAATATATATATAAACAAATCAAAAAAAAAAAAAAAAAAAAACCCTCAGCAATCATCATTTTGCCATCAATATACACCAAGTAATACCATGTCATGATAGTGTTAAAGGATTCTTATCTTTGAGTCCTTCAAGAAAATTTCCTTAAAACATAAAAGGATCCTTTAATAATTTATATTCTTGTTAACTTTCTTGAATGTAGAATCATGTTGGAAAAGCGGCATTTGATTTTGTAGACTAACAAAAAAAGATATTTTGATTTACAACCTCCTCCACGATATATATATATATATATATATATATATATATATATATATATATATATATATATATATATATATATATATATAATATATATATATATATATATATGTATAGATAGATGTATAGATAGACAGATAGATAAGTTCATCATGAACATAACCATTCATAAAAACATGCCAGATAAGTCATACATCAATTTGGTGTTTTGTCTAGTTAAGAAGTAAGAAATCATATTTTTTTAAAGCTCTATGATTTAATGTTGAAGAGAATATATATCATTTAATAAAATAATTTACCTTTTCTAAAGGATTTTTTTTTGAAACCTTTTTTTTCTAAATGATTCTTAAAGCCCCCACAAATTCAAAAACATCAAATGAAAGCCAAGTGAAGCTTAAAATAGAAAAGAAAAAGTATAATTTGAATCGTAAATCGTAGGATTCAAATCATAAAATAGTAAGATTCGTATAAAAAGGTATTCAAAGGTGGGATTCAGATCATTTTGCTTAAGATTTAAATCGGGATTTGAATCGTAAATCGTAGGATTCAAATCATAAAATCATAAGATTCATATAAAAAGGTATTCAAAGGTGGGATTCAAATCGTTTTGTTTAAGATTTGACTCAAATCATAAATCGTAGGATTTTGACAACACTGGTACCACCCTGTTTTCTGCTTGTGTATGCACATATGGATGGATGGGCGGATGGACAGATATGTAGAGGGGTATTGATCAGAAAGGTCAAAGGAGTACCATGGAATCCATCTCCCACAGTGTACCACACTACTCTTGTAACACATGTAAATCAGTGTACACTAGGATTACCATACGAAGAGAGAAGCATTGTATTTATATCATAGCTGTAAGTTTCATATGATGCATTTTTGTTCAGTAAGAAGAGAACACATTCCTCTCTTATTGCAATGAAGTTAATCTCCTCAGAAGAACCATTCTCCTCTTCTTCGTCTCATTCCCTCAATCTAAATGTCTTATTCTCTTCTTCTTTATGGTAACAGAGCAATCTGGCTCTCGGAACTTCTCATCAAGTGGGACCTACTTTTGATCAAAGGAGACCTGCAAGGGCAGATTCTGACAGGGTGATTTATCATGATCTACACATATTTTTTGGGAATCTTCTGGACTTCAAACAGGTAAGTTTGCCATTTTTTTCTTATGTTCTGAAAAACTGATCCAGATTCAGATTCAGCCATTGATCTTTCAGATCCCTTGGTATCTGGACCTCAAATTTGGTACCCTTGGTAGGTTTTTACCCTCACACCCATCTGTGATTTCTAATTCTTGGAAGCAATCAATTTGGGCAGTCCTTCGTCTTGTTGTCAATTTTTTGCAAAAGATGCCTGGACTGTTTCTCAGTGCTCCTATTGTCGTTTGCTTTTTGGGATGACTATTTCTCAGTCTCTTGATCGGCTTTTTGGAATCCAGTTATAGATAGTTGAAAAGAAACTGGCTATGTGGAAAAGAGTTGTCTATTGTTTGGTGACCAAATCACTTTGATTAAAGCAGCTCTAGCCAACCTTCCGATGTAATACATGTCCCTATTCAAGATTCCAGTTGGTCTGGAAAAAAAAAACACCATAGCTGCAGCAGGATTTCTTATGGGATAGCAAACGAGACATGAAAAACCTCCATTTGGTGAATTGGGGTGAGGTGCAGATGGAAAAAAGGGAGGTCTGGGGTTGGTATTGATGAGGGAAAGGAACTGGAATTTTTTAGGAAAGTGATAGTGGAGATTTCAGAGGGAAGTGGGAGGATTGAGGAGAAAAATAGTGGAGCAAAATAGTGGAGGACAAGTATGGAATTAACATCCCAGATGTACAACGGCCAAATCAAAGTTGTGGAGAACATTTGCAAGGTAAGGGCTGAAGAAACCTATGGGGTAGGTTCATGCGAGAGGAGACAATATTCAAAGCAGGCAGAGGTGGGTGGGTGATCAGTCCTTAGCCAAGAGATTTCCCAAGCTTTATGGAGTGTCAGCAAACAAGGGAGAATTTCTCAAGGATTGCTTCATGGTAATAGGCAGTCAGCCAGTCTGGAACATCAGATTTAGAAGAAAGCTGTGAAATGAACAGATACCTGGGTGTTCAGAAAAAAGTGGGTCATGGGTGGCATCGACAGGAATCACAAAATTTGGAAGTGGACTCAAGTCAGTTCTCTAATCAGGACTGTGTCCAAGAAATCCCCTCTACCTTTTTCCTTCAATGGTGTGGAAGACGACAGCGCTACATTGGATTTCAGGCTTTCAGCATTCATGTGGACAGTGATCAAAGAGAAACTTCCAATCATTGATCTTCCAAAACAAAAAGGCTTTCAGCTTCCAAATCATAGTGTGCCATAACAGCGGCAATCATTACACATTACGGGGCCATAGGCCGTTGACCTGTAACAGCCATAATGTCCCTTAACGGTCTGTTATGGGGCCGATACATGTTTTTTTGGTTTTTTTTTTTTTTTAAATAAAAAATGACCAAAACGGTCATTACAACCCATATCGCAAAGGTAACAGTAGTGGCCATTTGATAAGGACATTGTGCACACGCCCGCCCGCACACCACCACTTCTACGCACGTACGTACTCAGAAGGAGGACCCTACCATCGATCTGGCTTGATGACGACGTCCAAGGAGGGCCTCCTAGCTAGAAGACAAGTTTTAGTTCAGAAAAGTGGCCCGATAGTCAAGAAAAGCCCACCATGGGATCTCATGATCGTGGCCCACTCGTCGGATTGGTTTTATATTTTAGGTTTTGCTTATTATTATTATTTAGAACATCATGAACGCTTTAGATTTTCTTATATGATTTTTATTTTAGTTTACTTCATCGCCAAGTAATAGGTGTCGTACATGGTGCGAGTTTTTGGATATAGAGTTCTCCCTATAAATAGGCACCCTTTGTAATTCTTTTCATTTCATTGAAGTTAATAAAAAATTTCTACTTTATTTTTCTGCTCTCTTCGTGAGTTGTGGAAGAATTCAAAAGTGGGTGTGAAGCCCTCCCTTTTCGAATGGCTAACTACTGTAGTGCGAAGTCACATCGATCCCAATTCACCCCCATCTTCCATCATCTTTTTTTCTATCTTCCCCCACCATCCGTACTTCGAATTTATCCTTTTGTTGCATCAGATTTCTTCATTGAAGCAGGTTTCCAGATTTCGGTCCGCAGGCGAGCTGAAACTTTGGCGGAGCACCACGCACAAACCGTACATCGGATCGAGCTGAGATTTAGAGGTTTTGGAGTCCATCCCTGGCCGACCAGGGCCAAGGTGGCCTTTTTCTGAATAGTGGGCCCCACACACGTGCGGCCGGGATCACACGCACGTCCATCTGGGCCATTGTTGCTGTCCACACGCGGGATCATCTTTTGGCTCAGGTTTTTATCCTCTTTTATCCTCTCATAGCCGTTTTTTCATGAATCCTCACCCTATATTACATGATCCCTAATTGATTTGCCCCTTTTTATCACCTTAGGGTTCCTTGAATTGAAATTAGAGAATCCCTTGGATTAGGGACTGATTTTTATGCATGAGTAGTTGATTTTATTTCCCTTTGACATTGTTTGGCTTATAATTTTATTGGTCCAGTCCTAGCCTGTGTCGGCTTAGACACGCATAGATTCCCCTTTAATTGAATGTTTGGATTTTCATGTGGGATGTGGAATTTGTGTGATTGTTTCTGAATTGGTGTGATCTAAGCCTGCAATCTTGCACATCATATTTAATTTTTCATGTCCTGCATCAAATTTGGTATCGGGTTTAGTTTGTTTGAGTCATTCATGCATTCAGTCCATCATATATAGCTGATAGAAAACCGTAGTCTCTGATATATATATAGCTGAATTTTAGTAACAGTGTGTAGTCTTCTTCATAGAGTCTCGTAGGGTCATTTAGTTTTTAGACACATATAGTTGTCATAGAAGGTCCTTAGGTTGAGCAAGTCAGTGTATGCCCACACGTACGGGTCGCGGCTCCGGTTTGCACCCCACACTAAACATGGAGCAACTACAAGAAACAGTGGCCAAGTTAGCCCAGCAAGTTGAGTCCTTGAATAAGCATTTGGAACAACACATAGATAAACGTCTCGAAGAAATAGAAGCCTCCCTCAGGGCAAACCCCACCATTGGGGAAGATGCCCATTTTCAGGCAGGTGGTCAGAAGATTAGACCAAGGAATGGAGGCGGCTAAGGAGTTGGTCATGGGCGTATACCTGTACACCCACCCTGTGAGGGACATCATGACCAATATGATCCGGATGCGCAACTCCTCAAGGGAGTTAGAGTAAATGCTCCTATTTTTTATGACCACTTAAACCCTAAAGCTTTTTTTAGATTGGTTGGCGGATATGGACTACTATTTTGAGTGGTATGATATGTCGGATGCTCGACGAGTCCGATTTGTCAAGATGAAGCTTGTGGGTCAAGGAAAGAGGTTTTGGGCGATGGTTGAACGAAAAAAGAAAGAGCGAGGGAACTCCCAATAGTCCATTGGGGAGAAATGAAAGAAATGCTGAAAGAGAAGTACCTCCCTTTCTCTTATCGCCTGCGGTTGATTAAGGAGTGACAATCTCTTCGACAGGGTTCCATGAGTGTTGCTGACTATATTGAGAAATTCAAAGAGTACTTGACCCGCTGTGAGGTTGATGAGGACCCCATACTCACCCTTGCTGGTTTTAAAACGGGCCTCTGTCCTGACATTAGGAGAGAATTGCTCGCCAAAGACATAGACACTATTGAACAATTGTACCAAGTAGTGTTAAACGTCAAGCAATACCTTAAAGCATCTGTGGGAAGGTGGTTTGACTTTCGCGAGTCCGGTGCTAAGGCCAACCCCTCTGGGATTAGACCTAACACGGAATTCCCCTAATGTTCAGCCCAGACCTAAGGATGATAAGGGTAAAGAGATTGTCGGGTCTAGTTCACGTGGAAGTGGGGCCACTAGGTGTTTTAGGTGTCAGGGGTTTGGTCACTTTGCTCACCAGTGCGGCACGAGAGAGGGCACCAAAGTACTCCTTATTGATGGGCAAGTAGAAGTAGTGCCCCCAGAGAGTGATAGTGAGGAGGAGGAATATGAGCGAGTCGGAACCCCTAGTGATAAGGAAGAGGGAGCACAAGAGTCTTTGACCCTCCCAATTGTGCGTTGCGCCCTAGCTCAAGCCAAGAACACTGATGACTGGCACCGCAACACGATCTTCTACACTTATGCAAAATGTGGGGAAAAGAGCTGTAAGATGATCGTGGATAGTGGTAGTTGTGCCAACGTGGCATCGACTAGCACTGTGAGTCGTTTGGGCTTGAAGCTGGAAGCCCATCCTCAGCCCTATAGAGTCTCCTGGGTTGATGAAACATCCATTCCAGTCTCGCACCACTGTCTTGTCCCTATTCAGTTCGGATCTTATAAAGACACAATTTGGTGTGATGTTGTTCCTATGGATGTGGGCCATGTCATTCTGGGTAGGCCGTAGCTCTATGACAGGGATGTTACCATATTTGGTCGTTCAAATGTGTGTACATTCTGGTTCGAGGGCAAGAAGGTCAAGCTAAATCCATTGCCACCCAAGAACACTACTGCAAAAGAGTCCACCACACAGAGTGGTGTGAACACCTCAAAAGAATTGAATGGGTCGAAGTCCAAGTCTAAACCTCTCCATATTCTGAACGCCAAAGACTTTGTGCGAGAAACGGAGGCGGACTCGATGATATAAGCCCTTGTGGCTATGAAGAGTGTACCAAAGGCTAGTGTAGAGTTACCCACCGAGGCCATTCAGGTAGTGCATAAGTTTTATGATGTTTTTCCTGATGATCTACCGAATGAGCTTCCCCCTATGAGGGATATACAGCATCCCTGGGGCGACTCTACCAAACCTCCCACATTACGGAATGAACCCAATGGAGCATGCTGAGTTGAAGAGGCAGATTGACAAACTTCTAAAGAAGGGTTTCATTCGAGAGAGCATGAGCCTGTGTGCCATGCCCGCCCTTCTTACACCTAAGAAGGATGGTACATGGAGGATGTGTTGATAATAGGGCCATCAACAAATTTATAGTCAAGTATCGATTTCGCATACCTCATCTTAATGACATGTTGGATATGATGGCCAATGCTACTATCTTCTCAAAAACTAACCTCAAAAGTGGTTATCATCAAATCTGTGTACGCCCTGGTGATGAGTGGAAGACGGCCTTCAAGACAAAGGATGGGTTATATGAGTGGCTAGTTATGCCTTTTGGGTTAACTAACGCCCCAAGCACTTTCATGCATGTGATGATCCAAGTGTTGAGGCCCTTTATGGGGAAGTTCTTGGTCGTATACTTTGATGATATCTTGATTTATAGCATGACTAAGGAGCAACACCTCAACCATTTGAGGCAGGTTTGTGGGATCCTTAGGGCCGAGAAGTTGTACGCCAACCTAAAGAAGTGCGCGTTCTTGTCTAGTAGTGTGATCTTCTTAGGTTTTATTGTGTCAGCTGAGGGCGTATCGGCGGATCCCGAGAAGGTCAAGGCCATCGTTAATTGGCCTGAACCCCGCAATATTCATGAGGTGCGCAGCTTTCATGGCTTAGCCACTTTTTATAGGCGGTTCATTCGAGGCTTTAGTTCCATTGTCGCTCCCATCATGGGCTACATAAAAAAGGAAGATTTTCAATGGACAAAGGCCGCCTCAAAAGCCTTCAAGGAGATAAAGGTCAAGATGACCGAAGCTCCAGTGACTTCTAGATTTTTTAAAAGCTTTTGAAATCACATGGACGCATCAGGAGTCGGCATAGGAAGAGTACTTAGCTAGGAAGGGCACTCTGTCACCCTTTTTAGTGAGAAACTGAATGAGGCGAAGCAAAGATATTCCACCTAGGATAAGGAATTATACATGGTAGTGCAATCACTACGCTATTAACGATATTACTTGTTATCGTAAGAGTTCATCTTGTTCTCAGATCACAAGGCCTTAAGATACTTGAACTCTCAGAAGAAATTAAGCCCCAGGCACGCTAAGTGGGTTCAATTCCTTCAAGAGTACACTTTTGTGCTTAAGCACAAGGCCGGTGTAGAGAATAAGTCTGCCGACGAGTCGAGTCGTCGAGTCGCATTACTCAACTCCATGAGTGTTGAAGTTACGGGCCTTGAGCGCATCAAAGAAGAGTATTTTGAGTGTCCAGATTTTGGGGTTGTGTATACGTCGTTATTAGAGAGTCCGTCAGGAGCTAACAGTGAGTATTTGATTTTGGACGGATATTTGTTTAGGAGTGACCGCTTGTGCATACCATGCACCTCCCTTCGTGATTTTCTTGTCTGGGAGTTACATTCAGGGGGGGTCGCAGGTCATTTCGGTCGTGACAAGACCATTGCCCTAGTGGAGGATAGATTTCATTGGCTAAGATTCAAGTAGGACGTAGCCAAAATTATAGGGCAATGCCGTACTTGTCAACTGGCAAAGCAGAGGAAACAGAATACAGGATTATATACACCTTTGCCAGTCTCATTCATCCCTTGGCAGGACATCAGTATGGACTTCATGCTTGGACTTCCCAAGACTATTCGAAAGCATGACTCCATATTCGTTGTCATGGACCGTTTCTCTAAAATGGCCCACTTCATTCCTTGTTCTAAGACCTCTGATGCCTCTCATGTTGCCAAACTATTCTTTAGTAAAGTTGTCAAACTGCATGGGTTACCAAAAACCATAGTGTCTGACCGTGACGTGAGATTCATGAGTTACTTTTGGAAGACACTATGGCACATGATGAATACTAGGCTCCAGTTTTCTTCTGCCTACCACCCTCAGACCGATGGCCAGACTGAGGTGGTTAATAGGAGCCTAGGGAGTTTACTTCGATGTTTAGTGGGGGAGCATACCAGGACATGGGATGTTGTACTACCTATAGCTGAGTTTGCATACAATAGTTCTGTCAATAGGTACACGGTCTAAGTCCTTTTGAAGTCGTTACTAGTTATAAGCCTAGGAAACCTATTGATCTTATCCCCATGTCATTGTCTCATAGGCCATCAGAGTCTGCAGAGTCTTTTGCGCATCACATACATTCATTGCATCAAGAAATCAGGCGAAAGATCACTACTAGTAATGAGCATTACAAATTTTCTACAGACCTACATAGACGTTTCAAAGAGTTCAATATTGGAGACTTTGTGATGGTCCCGAGCGGTACCCTCCAGGGGCTGTTCGTAAGTTAACGCGCGTAGCGCTGGGCCCTTCAAAATTATAAAGCAAAATGGTATCAATGCGTATGAGGTAGATCTTCTACTTTCCATGGGAATTAGTTACACATTCAATGTGGAGGATCTAGTTGCTTTTCAGGGACCCACTGATACTTTGTCCGGCCCTTCGCCCACCCATCCTGATTCCCTAGATTTACCCATTGATCCATAGCCTCTTCCCGGCCTCTGCCTCCCATGCCTAGCCTTCAGACACCTAGAGAGGAAATAGAGAATATCCTGGACCATGAGATAATTTCCATGTCGGATGGCGGGTTTCAGAAATACCTAGTTAAATGGAAGTCACGCCTAGCTTCAGATAGCGCGTGACTCACTGAGGAGGAGCTTTAGAGACTTGATCCCGACATCCTAGAGCGGTTCAGGAGTTTTATTTCGCCAGTGGCGAAATCTTTGCAGCCGGGGAGAGTTGATGAGGACATCGTGCACACGCACGCCCGGACACCACCACCCCTACGCACGTACGTACGCAGAAGAAGGACCCCACCATCGATCTGGCTCGATGACGACGTCCAGGGAGGGCCTCCTAGCTAGAAGACAAGTTTTGGTTCAGAAAAGTGGGCCCGATAGTCAAGAAAAGCCCATCATGAGATCTCATGATCGTGGCCCACTCATCGGATTGATTTCATATTTTAGGTTTTGTTTATTGTTATTATTTAGAACATTGTGAACATTTTAGATTTCTCTATTTGGTTTTTATTTTAGTTTACTTTGAAGTAATAGGTGTCGCACATGGTGCGAGTTCTTGGGTATAGGGTTCTCCTATAAATAAGCACCCTTTGTAGTTCTTTCCATTCATTGAAGTTAATAAAAATTTCGCTTTATTTTTCTGCTCTCTTCGTGAGTTGTGGAAGAATTCAAAAGTGGGTGCGAAGCCCTCCCTTTTCGAAGGGCTAACTACCGTGGTGCGAAGCCACATCGATCCCAATTCACTCCCATCTTCCATCATCTTTTTTTTCCATCTTCCCCCACCATCCGTACTTCAAATTTGTCCTTTTGTTGCATCAGATTTCTTCATTTGCAGGAGGGCTGAAACTTTGGCGGAGCACCATGTACAAACCGTGTATCGGATCGAGCTGAGATTTAGGGGTTTTGGAGTCCATCCCTGGCTGACCAAGGCCAAGGTGGCCTTTTTCTGAATACTGGGCCCCACACACGTGCGGCCTTGATCACACGCACGTCCATCTGGACCATTGTTGCTGTTGTCCACACGCGGGATCATCTTTTGGTTCAGGTTTTTATCTTCTTTTATCCTCTCATAGCCGTTTTTTCATGAATCCTAACCCTATATTACATGATCCCTAATTGATTTGCCCCTTTTTATCACCTTAGGGCTCCTTGAATTGAAATGAGGGAATCCCATGGATTAGGGATTGAATTTTATGCATGAGTAGTTGATTTTATTTCCCTTTGACATTGTTTGGTTTATAATTTTATCGGTCCAGTCCTCTATGTCGGCTTGGACCCGCATAGATTCCCCTTTAATTGAATGTTTGGATTTTCATGTGGGATGTGGAATTTGTGTGATTGTTTGTGAATTGGTGTGATCTAAGCCTGAAATCTTGCATATCATATTTAAGGTAACAGTAGTGGCCATTACAGCCACTGTTACCGTTACAGAATACCATGTTCCTAATAGATGCATGATGTATGTGTGAGGAGGAGACTTCTAATCAGTCAATGCTTCACTGTCCGTTCTCCCATGCTGTTTGGGTCTGTGCCTTGACATGGTTTGGTGTGGAATGGACTATGAACATGAAGATTCAATAAGTTGTAGGAAGTTGGGTGGTGGCCAAAGGAAAGTCTTGTGGTCTTTTGCTTCCTACAGCATTATGTTGGGAGGTAAGGCTTGAAAGAAATAGATGTGTTTTTTAGGGTGAAAGGCAGTCAGCTCAAGACATTTCAGGAAGGGTTAGAGATTATATTTTATGGGCCTCTAATCACAAGATAATTAAAGATTTATATGTAGATCAGTTAGTAAATAGGTAGAAAACTTTCAGCCTAGGCATCGTCAAGGAGAGGTGAGAAGTTCAACTGAGAATTCTAATAGAGAAGGGAAGTTCAAGATCCATGCCAAATGTCTTGGGAAGAAGGGTAAGGCTGGGATTAGCAGGATTCGTTAGGATCCTCAAGTCAGATCTATGGTGGCGCTAAGGGGCCCTGTCCAAGTTGTTTGAATGGCTCAGGATTCTGTGCTGGAGCTGAGAGAGGCATCTATAATGATTCAATCACATTTCCATCACCTTACTATCGGAACTGTAATAGTAACTTGATGGTGCTAAAATGGGCTAACGAGAGAAGGTCTACTTCCCTGTGATGTTTTTTTTAAAATGATTTTGAGAAGATTAGTACTCTTTTCTCTGGGCTAAACACTTCGTTTTCTATGGGGAGTGGGGCACTAAAGACCCTGCTTTCCTTTTAGCTAACACTGCACCTTCTCACTCTTTTCTGTAAATTGGAAACTCTTTTTCCTCCTCTTAAGTTTAACGCAATTCGTTATTTCCTCAATAAAAACGAAGGGTGCATGTCACCACCAAGATTTACTCGAAAGTGGAAGACAGGGTTTGCTGGTTAAAGAAGGCAATGTATGGGCTCAAAACAATCTCCACGAGCCTGGTTCGATAAATTCAGCAGTGCTCTCCTTAACATTGGTTCATTTGTTTTCAGAGATGTGGCTCTAATCATTCCATGTTTAGGAAGTTATTGTTTATGTAGATGATATCATTCTCTCTGTAGATGATGAAAATGCCACTGTGGAAGTGAAAAAAAAAAATCATCTACGGAAATGTTTTGACCTCAAAGATATTAGTCCTCTCGATATTTTCCTTGGCATCAAAGTTTCATGATCTAAGCATGGAATAGTTCCTTCCCAGCGGAAGTACATACTAGATTTACTTGAAGAAACTAGTTTTTTAGGGTGCAAGCCAGTCAACACACCTTTTGAACCAAACTAAAAATCCTAATTGATTATGGACATCTACTTCCAGATCCTAGGTTTAGCAGAAGATCATTGGGAAGCTGATTTATCTAACCATTAGTCTTTCAAACATCACTCATGCCATTAGTGTCCTGACTTGGTTTATGCATTCTCCTCATGCCATTAGTGTCCTAACTCGGTTTATGCATTCTCCTCATGCAACCCATCAAGAAGCGGCAAAACGGATTATGCATTACTTGAAGGGATCTCCTAGAAAAGGCATTGCCCCTCGCAGGCATTTGAAGATTGAAGCTTATTTGGATGCAGATTGGGTTGGCAATACGAATAATCGTCACTCAACTTCAGGGCACTACACGTTTGCTGGAGGAGATTTAAGCACTTGGAAGAGCAAAAACAGGCAGCAGTCAATCAAGTGCAGAAGCATAATACAAGGATATGGATCACACTGCTCACGAGTTATTGTAGTGCACGAAGCTAATGAGTGAATTGGGCTTCTTAATTCAAGAACCCATGGAAATGAGATGTGATGGTCAAGCAGCCATTCATGTCATCATGGACTTCTCCAACTCCTTGATGCATACTAAGGAATTTTAGATATGCTCTAAATAAACGATGCACAAGATTCATGGAGTTCTTAAGTGAAACAAGTGAGCTTTAGCTCAAGTAAGAATATACATATAAACTTGTGGAACTAACAAAAATCGCACAGTAAAAGATTATGCCAAACCTGAACGCCCCTGATGGGTCTTTCATCCGCAGCAAGAACATGTGCATTGTGACTCTGAAATGTCAGGAGCTATCAAACCAAAACTCTTTCCAGAATGAAAAACTACTCAAAAAGTGAGCCACCAATATAGTCCAAACTGACCACCTATTTATTGACGACAAAGCCCTTTGACCACCCAAGGTAATAAGTGAATTTACTGCAGCATAAGTTGTTGCGAGATGAGGCATCTGATAGAGACAAGCATGTCCATTAAGAATACCAAAAAAAAAAAAAAAAGTTATGCAGTTAGAATAAAATAATGAAGCACATGTACATAATAAAATTGACATGATTGTGCTATAAATAAATAAAACGACCATACATACTCTGATAACAAGAGAGTAACAAAGATTGATTGAAAGATAAAGGAGTCTAAAGGTATTACAACTTAAAACATTAAACTATCTAAAAATGTTGCTACCCAATAGCAATGTAAACATTTGGAGTGACAAGCTTTAATAGTGGAATACTTAAAAGTTGTTGAAGTTAAAGAAATGTCAGTACCACTGTAGTTCTAAATTCTAATAGTTCCAGAACATTCTCCATGAGAAATGTCAGCTGCCACATTAAGGCACCCATTCCCTAATACACAAATTAACCATTTCAATCACCCCTAGGATAGAGCGCTTTCTATTCCTGAAGCAACTATCATTTCTTTCTAACCAAAGATTCCAAATGACTGTGAGAAGAGCAATCCTCCACCTCGAAGAGGCCTTCTTGCCTAGGCTAGCCAAGTGCCAGGCTTGGAATAAAGAGTCCAAAGAGCATGGCATCACCCATAGCATGCTAAAATGGCGGAGAATCTGTCACATTTTAACTAGTTTCTTTCCATTTCAATTGTGTGAACATAGGAACTTGAGCTGGCTGATTGCATCGGCCAAGTAGCAGGTTGTGAACTGAATGCTTGCCTCCCTTGATAGCTTTATTTTGGTCATGCAGGGTGTAAATGAGCTTCATGATGGGTAACTAAACCAATAATATAGATAGATAACCTTGTATAATGTAAACATGTAACCTGGTGAATCTGTGACAGCTCTATTCAGATAAATATAAGAAACTACAACCAAGAGAGAAATGATCATGAAACTAGCAATTGCCCATTCGAGAGCATCTGTTACACATGTTACCCTTGCTAACGCTGCTCTTGTTGAAAAAAAGTGGAACATCACTGGATAATTGTGTTTAGATCTTAAATTTCAAAACCAACCAGGCATTTCTCAATAGCGACTATATTAGGGCATGAAATACTCAGTTTCCCAAGGTAATTGTCACGCCCCAGATTCGGTGACCGGAAGTCACAAGAATCCCGATAGCCGAATCCGGCGCCGACAGCCTCCGTAATACCCCATTCTCGGCTCCTGGCACCCATTCACCAAGTTCCAATCCTGGGATCCCACAAGGATGATTTCTATAACATAATCCGATCCATAAAGAGCATACCTAAGATCATAACAACGTAACCACGGATAATAACTACAGGAACACCATTACAAAATCCACTAAGAATTTAAACTATTACAAGGTACAAGACTTAAAGGAAAATACATAAACAGAATAAGGGAAATCTCCAAAAGGTCCTCGGCACGCTCCAACGCCCCTCCTCAGCTACGGCTGCTGCCTAGAACCTCCTGCACGCATCAATCGTGCATAAGCTTATAGAAAGCTTAAAGGGCGGTGTAAGTGTGTGTAATACCAGTGTCGGGAAAGCAATATCAGAGAATGCAGAAATGCGGCATGAACCATGAATACCATCAATGCCAACAGTCATACCAAGGCTATGCTATACCAAGCATGAATGCAGTAAGTCATACCAAGGCTATGCTATGCAACATATGAGTACTAGACGCCATACCAAGGCGATGCACAAGAGGCCTATATAGCCAATACCATATGCAAGTGCAAATGCGATCATGTCAGTCCTCATATCCATTCCACATAGCCATAGAGTTCCACTTTAGGGAAACCACCGAGGTCAAATACACTACCAACCGACTGCCGCTCTCCTAGCCGCACAGTATAGCGAGCATAAGAGACCTCACTACCGGCCTGTGGACAGCCAATCACCAACGAGGCTCGACGGTAGCGGAGTCATTCACGAGTTGGTCAAACTCAGCCGAGCTATTGCCTCCCTCACTCAGACGAGTAAGGCCACACCCCATCTCAATCGACCACGCTACAGTGGGAGTCGCGGCCTAATGGTATAAGGCACTCGGGCGCTCATGTTTTCCACTCGGTCTCGGCGTTAAAGCGTCTCTTAGTACCATGAAGATTTAGGGGCTTTTACCCAAGGACATCCTAAGTGCCCTAAATGCTCAAGTAACATTTCCGATGTCCAAATCCAGCCATCCATGACATGCCTGTAGAGGCTACAGCCTTGATGAAGCGAGGGCGAATGTCAATCATACTATGCAATGTCAGATGCATGAATCACACAAACAGCCATGCATCAGCCCCAAGCATCCAACGTGCTTAAGAGGGGAAACTCCATCCCTCATAAAATCCTGCCCAATGGCATAACCATGACCAATCACATCTCAACCAAGCATGCATATGATGCGTATGGAAGCGGGTCATGAAGATGAACAAAGATGTCAATGCGGTGAAGATGTTCTCTCCTCCTAACCAGTAGGGTCTAGGTACTTAAAAAGTTTTCCAAAAGGAATACAACCTCTAGTGGGAGCTTAATAGCCTGGGGTAGCCCACAAGACTAGGATAGACAATGGCATGGGGCCTAAATAATAAGAATAGCCCTAGTAAGGGTCTATGGTGGACCTTTAACCACCTATAGATACAAGTGGGCCTACCATGGGGCCACAAATGTGGACATTCAACCACCATTTGTCCCAAGAAGGTACCCCAATAACATTCTACCAAGAATCAAGGGTCGTGGCCCAATTACAATGATACAAAGGAAATGGGCAGCTATATACATACCACATACATCACAAGTTAGGCCTCAATAAGTGGCCCAAGGCCTACATACATAACAAGGGCCCAAAGGGCAATACATGGCCCAATCCATACCCAATATCATGGGCCCAAAGGGAAGGTTGTGGCCCAAGAATAAGGTCACCAAGTCCATACATTATGGTGGGCCTAGTGGGCAGCCCATTATCCCAAACACATGGGCAACGATCACATCCAAGCTAAGCCAATTGGGCCTTACAACCTTAGCCCAAAAATCTAGTAGATTTGGTGGGCAACCAAGGGCCCAACCACACCTATATTTCCATCCCAACCAGCCCAACATAACAGTGGATATAGCCCATAAATCCACTAGGCCTAGCTAGGACATTCCAGCCCATTTGGGCCTACAAGATGTCCTAAAAATCTGGCCTACCAAGGCCCTCAAAATCAATTTATATGTGGGCCTCACAAGGCACTAATTAAGCCCAAAAATTAGAGGTAAACATGCATAGTGTGTACACAAAACAACCCTCAGCCTGGTGGGCCCCTCAATCCCCAAAACAATCATCTATATGCAGAAATTTCTGGGTACTTGCTGAAATTTCAGCCCACTCACTTCCTGGTACTGCTGGAGCCCAGAAACTGGTAAACATGAGGTGAATATAAATCCTAGGGTGGCCAGCAATGTGCACAAGGGGCCCCACCAGATGGAGGGTGGATGAGCATCACAAAAATCAAATGGGCCTTATTGCTGGACTGCAAGTCCAGCAGCAGCCCATATCAGTGGGCGTCCCAACCATGTGGGCGGTCCAAGGCCTGGACTATACATACGTTAAGGTGGGCTCCACATACGTTAAGGTGGGTTCCACAGTGGACGTCCACCAGGGGTGGACACTCCCACGTGGGCCACACTAAATGGGGGGAATGGCTAGATGAAACACATCATCATAGTGGGCCTGAGAGTTGGGGACAGCCAGCCCATGCTGGACGTCAACCCAGCTGGGACGTCCAGCAGGGCAGTTGGCCCAGCTTGGTGGCCCCCAAAAATCATGGCCCAATGGGCCCTAAAACATCAGAGGTGGGCCCCCAATAAGATGGCCATAATGAACAATGGGTTGGGGCCCAAAAACTTCTACAATGACATCATGGACAACAAGGTTTTCTAAAAATTCTGCTACTACATATTGCTGTCCTCATCTTGTGCACTCCATTAGAGTGGGTCCAGGACCTCCAAAATTTTGAAAAATAGGGGGCTAAGATCCCCTAACATGTGTACATCAAGTGGGGTCCAGAAAAGTGACCCAACCCTTACAGAAAAATTTATGAATTTAAGTTTTTATCAGACAGTATTGCTGGACTGTCCAGAAAAATCTGGACTGTCCAACCCTCTTGGCCCACTTTTGGATGCCCAAATGAGATCAGATGGAGGTGAAACTTGGCATGCATCTAGGCGGGGTCCACACCTCCAAGAATATCCTATTAATGGGGGATCAAACAACCCTCAAAACATTCCAGGCCATCCAGGCCTTGGACTGCCCACATGGTTGGGACGCCCACTGATATGGGCTGCTGCTGGACTTGCAGTCCAGCAATAAGGCCCATTTGATTTTTGTGATGCTCATCCACCCTCCATCTGGTGGGGCCCCCTGTGTACATTGCTGGCCACCCTAGGATTTATATTCACCTCATGTTTACCAGTTTCTGAGCTCCAGCAGTACCAGGAAGTGAGTGGGCTGAAATTTCAGCAAGTACCTAGAAATTTCTGCATATAGATGATTGTTTTGGGGATTGAGGGACCCACCAAGCTTAGGGTTGTTTTGTGTACACACTATGCATGTTTACCTCTAATTTTTGGGCTTAATTAGTGCCTTGTGAGGCCCACATATAAATTGATTTTGAGGGCCTTGGTAGGCCAAATTTTTAGGACATCTTGTAGGCCCAAATGGGCTGGAATGTCCTACCTAGGCCCAATGGATTTATGAGTTATATCCACCGTTATGTTGGGCTGGTTGGGATGGAAATATAGGTGTGGTTGGGCCCTTGGTTGCCGACCAAATCTACTAGATTTTTGGGCTAAGGTTGTAAGGCCCAATTGGCTTAGTTTGGATGTGATTCTTGCTCATGTGTTTGGGATAATGGGCTGCCCACTAGGCCCACCATAATGTATGGACTTGGTGACCTTATTCTTGGGCCATAACCTTCCCTTTGGGCTCATGATATTGGGTATGGATTGGGCCATGTATTGCCCTTTGGGCCTTTATTATATATGTAGGCCTTAAGCCACTTATTGAGGCCCAACATGTGATGTATGTGGTATGTATATAGCTGCCTATTTCCTTTATATTATTATACTCGGGCCACGGGCCTTGATTCTTGGTAGAATGTTATTGGGCTACCTTCTTGGGACAAATGGTGGTTGAATGTCTACATTTGTAGCCCCATGGTAGGCCCACTTATATATATAGGTGGTTAAAGGTCCACCATAGACCCTTACTAGGGTCATTCTTATTATTTAGGTTCATGCCATTGTCTATACTAGTCTTGTGGGCTACCCCAGGCTATTAGGCTCCCACTAGAGGTTGTATTCCTTTTGGGAAACTGTTTAATTACCTAGACCCTACTGGTTAGGAGGAGAGAACATCTTCACCGCATTGACATCTTTGTTCATCTTCATGACCCACTCCCATACGCATCATATGCATGCTTGGTTGAGATGTGATTGATCATGGTTATGTCATTGAGCAGGATATTGTGGGTGATGGAGTTTTCCTCTTAAGCATGTTGGATGCTTGGGACTGATGCATGGCTGTTTGTGTGATTCATGCATCTGACATTGCATAGTATGATTGACATTCGCCCTCGCTTCATCAAGGCCGTAGCCTCCACAAGCATATCATAGATGGTTGGATTTAGACACCGGAAATGTTACTTGAGCATTTAGGGCACTTAGGATGTCCTTGGGTGAAAGCTCATAAACCTTCATGGTACCAGGAGACGCCTTAACGCCGGGACCAAGTTGAAAACATGAGCGCTCGAGTGCCTCATACCATTAAGTCGTGACTCCCACTGTAGCGTGGTCGGTTAAGATGGGGTATGGCCTTACCCGCCTGAGTGAGGGAGGTAATAGCTAGGCTAAGTTTGACCAATTCGTGAATGAGTCCACTACCGTCGAGCCATATTGGTGATTGGCTATCCACAAGCGGGTAGTGAGGTCTCTTACGCTCGCTAAACTGTGCGGTTAGGAGAACGGCAGTCGGCTGGCAATGTATGACCCCAGTGGTTTCCCTAAAGTGGAACTGTATGGATATGTGGACTGGATATGAGGACTGGCATGATCGCATTTGCACTTGCATATGGCATTGGCTATGTAAGCCTCTTGTGCATCGCCTTGGTATGGCACCCAGTACTCATATTTTGCATAGCATAGCCTTGGTACAGCTTACTACATTCATGTTTGGTATAGCATAGCCTTGGTATAACTGTTGGCATTGATGGTATTCATGGTTCATGCCGCATTTCCACATTCTCTGATATTGCTTTCCCGGCACCGGTATTACACACACTTTACACCGCCCTCTAAGCTTTCTATAAGCTTATGCACGATTGATGCGTGCAGGAGATTCTAAGCAGCAGTCGTAGCTGAGGAAGGGCGTTGGAGCGTGCCGAGGACCTTTTGGAGATTTCCCTTATTCTGTTTATGTATTTCCCTTTGAGTCTTGTACCTTGTAAAAGTTTAAATTCTTAGTGGATTTTGTGATGTTGTTCCTGTAGTTATTATCTGTGGTTACTATGTTATGATCTTGGGTATGCTCTTTATGGATGGATTATGCTATAGAAATCTTCCTTGTGAGATCCCAGGATTGGAACCTGGTGAATGGGTGTCAAAATCTGAGAATGGGGTACTACGGAGGCTGTCAGCGCCGGAATCAGCTATCGGGATTCTTGTGAGTTCCGGTCACCGAATCTGGGGCATGACAATAATGATCAGTAATGACCAACTCCCAAGTCTTAATAATAATAGCTCCATTCAATGAGCATCAGTCAAGTTGCCGTCGTCATCGTCATGGCATTGTCCCAGCTATTTGGGGTCGGCTTCTCATGGTAGCTTGGCAAAAGTTTCTAACCTGCTGCCCACTTGATTTCAGCCCTCCAAGGTACAGGCCAATGCAATTGCTACCAGGCAGCGTACGTACAATGAGCATCAGTCAAGTATAACAATAAAATGGAATCTTTAACTATCTATAGCAGTTCAGAGCCACTTTCAGCTTGGAAAAGTGATTTATCATTAGGTTTAAAAAGTGATTCATCATTTTTAAAAGGCGCAGAGATGTAATTAAAAGAACAAAAGAGGTTGAACATGAGACATCCACTTCCCAACGTTACGTGAGATCAGACAAGAACAGGTCAAAAGGCCCAATTAGGACAGTGGGAAGAAGGCCTAAGAGACAAGGACCAATCAATCACATCTGGTTTGGCCTTCAGGAACACCTCATCCCATACTGCGAGCCCGATCAAGGAAACATTTGTAATTACACAGCCCAAATGACAACCCTGCATGAAGAGAGACTCTACAAAATTCTTCCTTCAAGGCTGACATCGCCCTCATGCCACACCAAGGAAAAAAGACCAATCAAAGATTGCATGACCCAGCAACACTGAAATAAGTCAATGGTCCACTATCTCAGCATCCTGAAGGTAGACACTACACATGTTACGGGTAGTCATCTGGGAATCTGAACACATCCGCACCTGGCACTAGCAACCACATGGAAAAGCTTCATGTTACTGCACCTCCCTTTGAGCACAATGCCATGGAGCTTTGTCATCACTTGATTTCCTCTTCCTTTATCTTGTTTATGTATGCAAGTTTTAGGTGTGACCACAAGTTCTTTTCCTCTTCTGAAAATGTCTCTGCTTCCTCCTTTAAGTCTAGCACCCAAATATAAGGAAGATTCCTGTCTTTAGCTCCCTCAACCTCCCAAGAACAGTATTTCTTCCACTTCTTAATCATTCCCTTGAGAAGTTTGAGTTCATCATCATCTCTTCATCTACTTTTGTCTAGTTTAACTTAATCTATGTCTATTCAGTTTCCTGACAGTGGCACTCATGTGACCTGAAGTACCACATACACACAAAGATTTTCTTAGCATTCTTGGAGAACGAGTCACAATTAGTTGCTTTAGCTGGGTAGATGGGCTCCGTTCCGCCTATTGAAACAAGGTCCTTGGCTCTAATGCATGAGGTAACTTTTTTATTCATAATTTAAAACGAACATGGAACGGGTTTGGAGGCATTTTCAGTTGCAGGACAAATTCAATAAAATGCTATAATTCACCAGTGTGAGAGTCATATAAGAAACACAGCAGGTTTGAATGGAGATGTTGATGCATTGATGAAGCAGGAGCTCCAATTGAAATTCTGTTCACAGATATAACAAAACTAACCATAGCAAATAATAGTGCCAATCATATGGTAAGGACTTACCTGTCCAGGTCCGCCACCATATCCACCATGTGTGTCCTGTATAATTACAATGCAATTAAACTCATTGATTTTAATCAACCAATATGATAGACTATTACATAGCGCTTTTGGGAGTTTAGTGCTCTCATTCCCGACCCCAAGTCCAAGTAAAGGAGGATTGTGTCAGGTTGGCAGCCAGTGTCAAACTTTTGCCGTAACTTTCATCATGAATCCTGACAATATGACATTCCAAACTCATGCTAGGGTGTGTTATGGCCCCTGATAAAGTGGAATGGTGAAACAGGATTTGTGTAGTCGACACCAATTAGTTGGGATGAGGCTTAAATGATGATGATTACAATGCAACTATATTTTGCAACATTATTTTATTAATAACAAAGATTCTATAAGGAATCAAGATAAGAATGTAAGAAGAAGACAGAAACATAACAAGGAAAAGATGGCCATAACAACAAAATACCAATACATGGGGAAAAACTGTAGGATAAAGGGATAGCAGCTCATACTGCTGCATGAAGGATCCCATTCAAGGCTAAAACATAAGAGTTTTATATATATGCCTGCATTAGCAACTGATATCCACTGTCTTATCTGTAGGCATAGCACCATGTATCACACCCTTGAGATACAGAAACGTCTTGATATCGCATGTGTCGGGGAATTTCTCAGAGTCTAAGAGAAACATTGGGGAAGCATGGCGAAAATGATGGAATTTTCAATGAAACTTCAAGAGATGTTAAAAGACACACAATTCCACACTTCAAACATAAAATATTACAAAAAATAACTGTGAATAATTGATTTTAGGGAAAAACATTGATACTCTAGCAAAGTATGACAGATGACATGCAGGCAGCTAGAAATTACTTCGAAATTGTGTATGTGGACTGCAACTAATTCAAAATAAACTGTCCAAATTACAGGTCCCAGTTTAGATATATCGTGAATCAAAAATTTCACTTAATTATCTAACTGTTGGATTGGTGGACAATTATTTAGATGGTTAAAAATGAAAAATATCCAATGGTCCTATTTCGACAAAGAAGTATCGACGAATCAGAGGTTACGATTGTTCAACAAATCTGAATTTGGGACTATGACTTAGCAACAATGAGTTCCACAATTTAGTTGGTTTAATTTGAGTTATTGTTTGCCACCTGTACAGTTTCGAAGAGACTACTTATCAAGCGTCATAATCTGTCAAAGTATCAAATAACTCACCTTGGTTTTAAGAGGGCTCTTCATACAAGCACGTGGGCTTAGCAAAGCTTTTTAGTATGGGCTAGACTCCTATGTTAGTTTAGCACTATTTTAAAAGTGATGGTAACTCATCACCCTGATTCAGCATTGATATCCAGCTATCCAGACCATCCAAATTGTTAGCCACAACATGGATGAGGCATATCTCTGACAATCACATTGATCAAGCAATCCTAACCATCCAATTAATAGTTATCAAATAGATGGTTAAAAGTATAATCGTGAGTGGTAGGAATTCATCATCATCATCATCTAAGCCTTATCCCAACTAATTGGAATCCAAATGGAAAAATCAAATGATTAATATTACCTTTTACAATATAATTTTGGTAACACTCCACCAGCAGTTGGGTTGGCGAATTTGGAAGGTCTAGATTGCCATACAACTATGCCATGCATACAATTGAAGAGCCACCACCATTTTTTTATGTTGCTAAACTAACTTAGAAGTATATATTTAGTATGATGGATGATATGCAGGCACGTGGCAGAGCTTTTCATCTTGAAGAGATTAGTAGAGAGCGAGGAAAGGAAAATGAAAGAGACAGTTAGCAGAGGATAGAGGAGAGAAAAAAAAGAATCACCAGGTACACTTTTTTTCATATTCTTCTTTGTGATAAGACCACACACTGCAAGACCCAAACTTTCCATCAATGGCAGCCACACTGTTTAGATCATGTGGCAAGAAAATCAGGCCATTCCATCACACATGTGCAAGAAGAAGGAAAGTTTTTCTGTCAAATTGTATTGTTATTGCTTGGTACATGCAATATGTTGCATGTATCAATCTTGGTGTTTTAAATAGCGGTAGTGTGTTGTGTAGCGCTCGGTCCTCTGTAGCGTGTTGTGTAAGTAGCGTAGCGAGTAGCGTAAGCTATATGACACTTATTTTTTTTTATTTAAAAATAGAAAAAATATGATATATAGTATATTAAAAAAATTATATAAATGCCTAACAGTTGATTCATTTTTTTCAAGTATAAGCATGTTCAAACAAATTATTAATTATCATTTATCAAAATCTAATCTACATATATACAGTTATAAAACAAATCAAATAATTATTGCATCAACAACTTTCTAAGCAAACCACTTTAATTAATAATGTCTAAATGAAACCACAAGCCACAACTCACAAGTATGAATAGAAATAAAATTCCCATGGGTTAAGAGTACTAAGTACAATACAGATGTCATCTATATGAAGAGAGATTTTTGAAAACCCTCTTTCGAAACTCTTTTTCTTTTTGTTTTAAAGGTTTTAGTGTGTGAGTTTCACACCAACTTTAACAAAGGATCACCACTATTTTAAGTGAAAGTAAACATAAAAAGGTTTGGTTCTAACTTTACATTTTAAGGGTTTTTTTATGATGTGAGTTTTACACAATTTTTAAAAAACAAAACTTTAAAAAAAAATAATAATAAATAAATAAAAATACATTAACGCTACAAACGCTACATGCTACGACCCCTGTAGCACACATTATAGGAGATTTACACTATTTCGCTACGCTAAAAACGCTATTTGAAACACTAATCAATCTATAAAGGGAAGGGTGCCAATAAATTGCAATATATCATGCAATGCATGGGTAATATCATGTAATATAGGGATCTTTTGCAATACTTTAGGATATTGTATCACACATGTACAATACCAATAGCTTCGACCCATGCCAACGATGCATGGACACACACACACACATTTTCAATACCAATAGTATGATATTGTATCACACGTGTACAATGCCAATAGTATCGGCTGAAGCCCATGATGCACGGACACACTCACACAAAAGTTTATGATCACATGCGTGGGCACACGTATGAATGGCAAAAGTTTGTGATCGCACGCGCGCAGTGTTGTCGAATCGCATATGCAATCGCGCAATCACATATACGAACGCATATTTTATATATATATATATATATATAAAATAGGGAAATTTTCAAAAAAAAAAAAATTGTTAAAAAAATAAGAAACTAAGGGGAAATTTTCTAAGTTAATAGATAACTAATTTTACATATTTTAAAATACATTTGAGAGAGAAAAAATCAATTAAACAATGAATTAAACATCAAATCATCAACATTCAACAATATATTTAACAAGAAGTAACAACAAAATCAACAAGCTATTTATTTATTATTGTAGAAAATCAACAAGCTATCTTCCATGAAACTTAAAAGTGCTTGAATCTTGATCTTCCAACTTCCAAGAGAAAGGCAATGTAGGAGAGAGAGAGAGATTAAGATCACTTGGAACTAGGAAATATAAGAGAGAAAGAGACCACTTGTAATTAAGAAACGTAAGAGAAGAAGAGAGTAAGAGACTTTTGGAGTGAGAATATTGCAAATGGAGGAGATTTGGAAGCCTTTTTACAGGAAAAATGTTGTTTTTTTCCTACAAAAAAAATATAATAATAATAATAATAACGTGCCATGGTGAATATGCGATTGCATACATTGCATATGTGATCCCATATTTTCGCATATGCCACATACGCGATCGCATATGTTTTATGATTGCATATGCGGTCGCACATGACAACACTGCACGCGCGTGTACACACAGAAATGTATGAATGGTAAAATTTTATGAACACGTGCACATCCACGCACACACGCACATGAACAGTTATCCACCAGACATTAGACCTTGCTCTTTTACCCGAGTTCTAACAATTGACATCTATCTAAGCATACAATAAGCTTCTACCCAATGTGATCCATGATGGATAGTACATAACTGGAATCATCTCATATGCAACTACAGAAAAACAAATTGTCGGTTATTATTTTATGGTATGGCGTGAAAGATGCTTCGGTTTTAACAGAGCACTATAAGTTACAATGCTCCTGGTTGCATTAGGGCACTCGAACTCTCCAGTCCATTGATCTAGAGTGTTCATTAGGTTCTGCACATATTTCATGGGCTACCATGCAAACACTTCACTAATCTGACAAATATGAACTATTTGATCAATAGTATTTAATATGGACAGTCAACATCATGATGCAGGACAATTAACCACTTGCTCTAAAAGCTTGAACTGTTAGAGTATGGCAAATTAATCCTTTTATCACATAGCCCAGGCCCCACATCTCATGAGCTTTAGGACCTCGGCCAAACCCCTTCGTGGGCCCCAAATCACATGGGCCGCCCACCCCGAGTTTGTCCCCGCATCCCATGGGCTACCCCACTCGAGCCCGGTGTGAAATGCGCATTAATCACCCTTAGTGAGGAGTCTCGAACACGAGACCTCCTCCGTGGGCCGCACCCACCCCGAGTGTGCCCTTGCATCCCACAAGCGACCCCACTTGAGCCCAGTGCGAAAATGCCCCTGCATTACATCAATTACCCAAAAATAGGTCTAATCAAAGATGGATTGGATCATCTAATAAGTATGATTTTCGCATCTTGGCCTATGAAATGTATTTTGGATTTAATAGACAGTTGAGATCGATCGATTGAACTGTCCAAGCAAACCGCGGCAAATGGGAGCACTATAACATAAAGTGTTCTAAAAGCACTGGAGCATTTCTCGTATGCCTTTGGATAGTCATATATTCGGCCACTTCACAAGAATAGAATCCTGGTTATTCGCTAATGAGATACCCACAAGAACGGAATCCCCGAATTATTCATCAATGAGATGCCAAGAAGGGCAATGTGAACACCCAATGCTAGACACAAATTGCAAACCAGGCCCACCTGAGGTTCCTAAGTAAAAATCTATATATGTGGATAACTGTCTAGACCACATTGAGGGTCTAGATTGATCTAATGGAAGATCAAGATCATATCACTGTCCTGATTGGTAGACTGGACCAGATCAATGGTCCAATTGGACTATGGAGTTTGCAAGTCCATGAGGTTTACCATCTCATTATCTTGTAGAATTAGAGACCATCATGACTTATTGAACTAATTTCCCTCCAATATTTTGGTCACTTATTTTGTGAGCCACTTTTTGAATATCAAATGATGTTATGTTATAATGACCCAAAATTGGTCCCATCTGAAAGCCTATTGACGTACCTTTCAAAGGAAACCAAGTTCATGCAATTCCGACATCATTCAAGTGCATCATGACTGATTTACAAAAACATTTTTGGCTCTGAAAGGAGATATTTTAGTCATTTTAATATTTCTTGAAATAGATGATTAGATTAGATCTCTTCTCCTAGCTTGGCATGAGGGTGGAGCCGGTCATAAAGGAAGTTATTGAAGCTCTCTCTTGTGGGTTTGTGATCCATTTAGGCAGAATGTAATGAGAGATGCTTTGCCGGATGAGTTATTTAGGAGGGCAAAGTTGGAATTAAGTATTGGTTGCTTTATATTAGCATGTGTGCTTCTCCTATGCATAAGTTGCTCTCCTAAAGCATTCGTTGATGCTGATATATCGTTGAGTGTACTAGTTTCAGCTAGTATGTTGCTTTTGCAAATAAGCAGTCCATGTTGGAACTTAGTCATTAATCTTGTGACCTATTGAAGGATCTTGGAGCACAGATTTGGTAAGTATTTTCAAATCCATTCAGTTTCCAGTAAATATTGGATGTAGATGTAGACATCAATATATTCAATATTTATCAGTTGTTACATTTTTCAGGCCCTTATTTGGATGTTTGTGATGAGTTTTTTCAGTATCAATAATATTGTTGACATTATAGAATGTCTCTGATAAGGAAACAACCAGTAACTTATATAATTCCATGGTATCACCAATGATACCGCATTGTATCAACGATATTGCACAAGATTTCAAAATATCACAAGATATCATCAGGACTCCTTTCCAATGATATGCATTGGGGTTTGGGCGAATGGCAAACGTCGTGGGTGTGCTCCCCACAGACGAGAGTTCGATTGCCCTTCCTGGTATAGCCTGATGCACGTGGTTTGTAGGTGATTGTGTGCATTTACAGGGAATAGTCTCGCCTTAAAATGGAGCCGGGACACCCTCACGTCAAAAAATAAAAAATAAAAATCAGGACTCCTTTATAAAGTTCTCCGATGCCATCAATACATATGATACATATTAATGGCATTGAGGCGTGAGGAATTAAAAAAGTGGAAAAAAAACAATTTAAAAAACTCATTTCTTGATTTATTTATTTTTATTATTATTATATTTTTTGGCGAATCTCTCGGCTTGGTAATACAGTGGGCAAAGATATATTTTTTTGCTATTTTTTGGGTTTTTGCAGATTCCCACCTCAATATAGTGCTTAAAAATATTAAGTTTGCAAATAACTGCATTGTTAATTCAACATTATTAAGTCTTCAAAAGAAATTTTAATTCGACATTATTACAAATACCCACATTCCTGTAGTTTTTTATATCTTCATTTTACAAGAGAAAGAAACAGATAAAAATGCCCATACCAATATAGAATACCAAAAATGACCACTTAGTATTATAAAAACAATATAAACTCCTCCTCCCTAACCATCCATCTCGCATGGCCAGGGTCATCTAATCAATCTGATTTTTTATTTTTATTTTTGGAGAAGTCTGATCAATCTGATTTTTGGGCTACCGCCCCATCTACAATGGGTCCCACTATTTGGGAAGTTTAATTGAGGAACAGGTATTTCGCTTGTACACGATTGCCACGTGCATTCCAAAGACAAAATGAGGTTTTTTGGGAAATGACACCTCCAATCAAACAGTTCGGATCATTGATCATCACAACTTTCGGAAATAGACCCTCCACAATAACAGCCCTCTACTGAACAATGCCAACTACATCCATACTAGCCTTCTTCTTCTTCTTCTTCTTCTTCTTCTTTTGTTGCCGTTGTTGATGGGTAAAGGTTTTGAAGGCGAGGAAGAGAGAGTTTTCAAGAAAGAGGTCATGGTTGAGAGATTATTGAATGAAAGGAACAAGAGGGAGGATGTAAGAGGGATTATAGGGAAAGATGGAGAGACAGGATCGTTCTAGTGTCTTTGGGCCTACGAAGGGGGAAAACGAGAGAGGATTTTGTTGAGACTCAAATATTGCCTATTATCCCCCATTTATTACTTGGTTTTATGAACATGATAATGCTTAATGTCCTATTTTAATCATGTTTGTGTTGGAAGGTGAATTTATGAGCTTGGATTGAAAATGATGCTAAAAGTATGGATTTAATGCTGAAGAATCACCAAGCCAAAGATTGGATCTTAGAAGACCAAGAATGAAGAATTCACATGCCAAAGATCCAAGAAAACCAAGTCAAAAATGAAGAGAATAGAAGTTTTGAAGTGAATTTTTGTGATCCTCGACTAGTCCTGGCTTCGCTTCGACTAGTCGAGGTTCCTGCTCAACTAGTCCTGGCTTCACTTCGACTAGTCGAGGCTCCTGCTCGACTAGTCCTGGCTCCTGCTCGACTAGTCCTGGCTTCGCTTCGACTAGTCGAGGCTCCTGCTCGACTAGTCAAAGAATCCTCGACTCGAACTCCAGCAACATGAACTTCTAAATTCCTGTCACCCTCGACCAGTCGAAGGTTGTCCTCGACTAGTCGAGGGTTACGCAGATTTTGCGCGGACTGCGTAAATTTGAGACGGTTTCCGGAATTTTCCAACTCGGTGCGAAAAGAGGTGATACAAAACTATAAATAGGGGTCCTTAGGATGTTCCTAGGCATCTTCTAGGGTTTGAGGAGTGGAGCAAAAGGGTGGAGCCGCCGTCCGGGAGTTCTTCTTCTTCCTCTTTAGTTGATGTTTTGTTTAAGAGTTCTTAGTTCAATCATGTCTATGGTTGGCTAAACCTCTTAGCTAGGGCTAAGAGGTGAAGCGTGTAGCATGATTGGGATGTTTGCTTTGTTTTGATTCATGTTTTGTTGAACTCTCTTGGATTATAGTTTGATTATAAAGGAATATTTTTAGTTTTTAATGCTTTGTTGTGACAAATTACAATAGATCTGCGATAGCTTGAGATATCTTCTTTTCCTGAATTGAGATTGTGAAATTAGTAAGTCCCATTGTTCACCATTGTCCCTTGGGCATGGCAAGGTGACGGAATCCTTCCTAACTTTCACAATTCTCTTATGATTGGTTGTGAGATTGGTAAATCCTGTTGTTTGCCTCGTCTCATTGGCATGGTTAGGTGACGGAATCACTTCCATATCTTCACCTCTCATCCATTGATGATTAGATCCTTGAGAAGTTCAAAGATCTGACAAATCTCTTCTTACCAACTGGATAAAATACGACTCTGATTCCAATTGTGTCGTTGAATCATGCAAGGTAGCTTCCCAATGCAAGGTAGCTTCCCAATTGCTACAGGTGGATCCTTGGCACCCTAGTTCTTACCTTTCACTAGTTTTAATTACTTTAATTACAATTACTCACTCAAATATTCCAGATTTAAGTTTTCATCTTCTCCTAGTTCTAGTTCTAGTTACTTTCAGAAGACACACAAGTTCAGTCCCTATGGATTCGACCTCGGTCTCACCGAGATTATTACTGCATCACGACCTTACACTTGGGGTTGTGAACAGATTTTAGGGCTTACATAGAAGGAGTTTTTGGAGGAGAGGCTTTCTTTTTCTTGTCTTTTTCTTTCTTTTCTTTTTTTTTAAAGAAGTTACTGAGCTTTATTAAGAAGGCGCCAAAGGATACGAAGACACAAAAACACCCCAAAGAGCTTAAAAACAAAGAAATACAAGAAGCCCCTATCACCCACAAAAAAACAGAGAAAATCAAGAAAACCCCAAACACCCGCAAAGCATTAACCCCACTCTTGGACAAAGCCCTAAGATCTCCCAACCACCCAATCGACATTGTGAGTGATATTACGTAAGCATCTTCCGTTTCTCTCCTCCCATATCACCCACAGACCAGCCAACAAAGACCTCCACCATGAACCTTTTAAGTTTTAACTCCTTATCGACGGAAACACCATGCCGAGCCATCAACATATCTCCTGGAGATCGTAGCATAACCCACTGGACCTTGAATCTAGACAGATAGTCGACCCACACTTTGAATGTATACGAACAAAGGATAAATAGATGGTTGATTGATTCAAAATCAGCCATGCAAAGCAAACACACATTAGGGAGACACATCCCTCGTTTTTTAAAGATTATCCACGATTAGGACTTTTCCTCTCCTTGCTAGCCAACAAAAAGCTGCAACTTTGAAAGGGGCTGAATATGACCAAACGAACTTTGGTATTCATGGCTTCCAGATTTCACACCATACTATCCTCTTCACCACTGGTCAGGGTGTATAAATGGATGAGATCGAGAAGCGAGGCCGACTCCCTTGATTCTTCATCCAAGAGAGAGAGTCAGCAAGGAGAAAGCCAACAACCAAAGAGCCACTATAGGAGGCACAAAGCGCCACAAGAATATTAGGATTTGATGATAAGCGGACTAGATTAAGATGCAATATTTTCAAACCTCTTCCTAAAAACGAATCTTCTCCCTATTCCCAAGATGAAAACCAACCCAAACTTGAAAGCATTCATGCCTAAGATACCTCTCCACATCGCAAAAGCTCTATACATGGAAGACTTCTTGGTGGCCCACCTCCCGGCCTCACAACCATATCTAGAGGCGATCATGGCTCTCCATAATGAATTCTCTTCCGTTCTAAACCTCCACAACCATTTTCCTGATAAGGCCATATTTATCACCTCAAGCTTCCTAATACCGACGCTACCCTCTTCATAAGAATTGCAAACTTCTTCCCATTTTAGAAAATGGAATTTTGAGCCGCCCTCTGCCCCTTGGCAAAGAAACCTGCATTGTAATCTATCCAGCTTAGCTAGCGCTGACTTAGGACACCGAAAAAGAGACGTGAAATACACTGGTAAATTTGAGAGGTTCCTGACATTTCCACCTTGATCATTTTCTTTCGAATCTTTCAATAGCTACATCCCATAGATGCTTCGCCGGTTCGCCAATACACAGCGGCAAACTAAGATTGGAAGAAAAGAAAGAACCCACCTCACAACCAAACACTAGGTGTTTTGCCGGTTTGCCAATACACAACATCAAACTAAGATAGAAAGAAGGGAAAGAACCCACCTCACAACCAAACACACCTGCAAGCCCTAAGACCTCCTCCCTAGACAAATGAATGCCCAACATGATGCTCTCGCAATGTTAACCTTCAAACCCGAGATAAACTCAAACTAGCGGATGATCACCCTCGAGTTACCCACCTTCTCTACATCGGCATCACAAAAAAGAAGCATATCATCTGCTTACTACAAATTAGAGATCAAATCATATAAAAAAATCACACTGAAACCCCAAAACGAAGTCGTTTTGCTGCCCCTTTTCCAACATTCTCCCAAAAGCTTCGACGACCACCACAAAGAGGAAAGGCATTTTGGTCATTTTATATATATTAAAATTTAAAAATATATATAATAAAAAAAAAAAAGCTTCACAGTTAGCTAAAATTAACGGAATGTGTGTATTAGTCTCGCCTTAAAAATGGGTGGGGACACCCTGTAGTTATCAAAAAAAAAAAAAATCAGTGTGGGTATTAGCAAATTAGGAGGAATAATGATGTATCTATTTGCAAAATCGATTTTTTTTTGTGGGTATTTGTAAATTCCCCATAGGAATATGCAAACCTCTCTCCGATACATTGTGTGTTTTCGTACTTGTATGATCTATAGAGAATTTGCAGAGGAGAGCTTCGATTCTTCCCAGCATGTCTCCTCTGCATGGAAGAAGCTGAGTCGATCGACCACATATTTATTCATTGCCACTTCATCCAGAATGTGTGGTCCCATCTCCTCAACATCTTTCACTTAGACTGGGTGATGCTATCCTCTATTGATCAATTATTTCAGATGTGGCACGTTGTTCTCCTAGCCAAATCCAGCCGAATTCTCTAGCGAATAATGCTTGCTAGTAATCGTTTGGAGCTTATGGTGGGAGCACAACACGATATGCTTCTGCAACAAGTGTCGGCCTTGGGAAGAAACTCTATTTTAAGTAAAGAAAGATGTTCTAGAATGGGCTACTAGTGCATGCCTAGCAGATATCAACGTGGCAAGAGCTGAATTGGGATTGTAATTTTGGCTCTTTTCTGGTTGTTATTTCAATCAGCTTTTAAATAAAATACATCACCCTTCAAAAATCAATGAATTATATAAACTCTTTCTTATATAATTGCATCTCTTTTGTTGGACAAAGAACAATACAAAGGAGACTTATTATGCATTCTTGTTCTGTAATGGTCTTGAGTTCTAAGTGTGTAATCATCTCTCTTTTAATATCTCTTCAAGTTTCATTGAAAAATTCCATCTTTGTCGCATTGTATCCTTGTGTTTCCCTCATACAGTGGTACATTCCCCAGTACATGTGATATTTTACATGCAATACCATCAATATGTTCCAGCGTCCTAAGTGTAGATACACTCATTAATACCAAAATACTGAACACACTGGATGCAATCACCTAATGAGCAAGAGATTGGGGCCTTGTTCTACCCATAGTGAATTCCTATCTAATGGTACATTATGATAATTTGTTGGCTCACTTGGGTCCCCGTATAAATTAAAACCACAAAAGGTCTAAAAGAATTGTAATGGATCATAGCTCTGGGCATAAGAATATCCTTGAGAGAATTACAATAGATTTTATCCCTTCCAAACTTGAAGTTTACCTAAGCCCAAGTAAACCTCCGAACATATTTCAAAACAAAATCAAACCTGACTCAGTTGAGAAATCAAACCTGACAACGATGGAGAAAGTCGGCAATATTGTTCTCAGCTTCGAAGTCTATGGACTCTCCCAATAAAGCAATCGAATGAAGTATCCAATAACAGATCCACGGGCGACTAGAACCAATAGACATGAGAAGCACAAAAACAAGATAAGCAACCATATCCTGTACCATTCTTTTCTTTTTCTTCTTCTTTTTTAATGGGGGAGGGGGGGGAGGTATTCATGATATGTTAATAAATTGTACTTGACATAATACAGCTAACAAGTAGCACATGTTAGAAAACAAGGATGAAAAGTAATTTAGCAAAATCAAACACTCTTAAGTTTGTATGATATTTGGATGCAAGAAACCATGAAACAACAGGATGATCCATGGCTTTATCTCTCAATATTGCAGAAGGCCATCAACTCCATTATTTGTTTTGAGATGGCTATCAACTGCATATTTTCTTCATGATTTAGAAGAAAAAAATGCAACGCTTTAAATGAGAGGTAGGTGAATACTGTGAAGTATGTAGAAAATACATAATCATTTCAGCATAAATATTTTTTTCTGGCCAGCTTTCCAACCTTCCCTCAATACCATGATGGAATCAGAAAACCGGCCCCAGATTTAGGTCGATGCATCCACCATGAGAATCATATTCCCTGGCCATAATAGCGACACTGGTAGGGTCTCTAGGAATAAGGAGTGACCTCAATTAATCAGACAAACCCGTGAAGATCAAGGATAGATTGATTCTGAGGAATCTCATACTCTAAGAAATAAATTATAAATTATAAAAAATAAAATCAATTATAAGTCATGAACCCAAATAAACCTCAAGAAAATGGATGTATTAAAATAAAATAATAATAATAATAATAAACAACTTGAAAAGAGCATCGAATGGAGAATACTAGCAAAAGAAGCAAGCATGCAGACTATGAAAATGGACCAAAGAAACGGAGCAGAAACAAGCAAAGAAAAACAGAAGACAAGATAGCATCTCAAGCTGAATATAAAGACTAACTTGGCATCCAACACATAATAGCTGGGGCTCAGACGCCCAAGGCCTTTGAATAGAAATTCAACGTGCTTATCACGCCAGAGATCCATCCTGTTAAGAAGAAAGATTTAATTATAGAAGCAGAGGAATAAATAATAATAATAATAATAATAAAAAGAGGGAAATGGGAAAAAAGGAAGGAGGATTACATAGAGGAACGGGAGTGGGAGGGAACATTGTTGAGGAGATTGAATATCTCAAACACCTTTTGCTCAACTCGTATTTGCTCTTGCTGGGTTATGCTCAGCCTATTCGTCGTCTCCATCCAAACCCGCTTTCTTCTTCTCCTTCTTACTTCCTTCTTCCCCCCTCGCAAAGCACACTCTCCTCTACTTTCCCCACCGTTTCTATTCTCTGTCCAGTGAGGCAAACCTCTCATTTGTCTTACACCTCAAAAGTAGAGATGTCAAACGGATCTGACGCACATTTCGTGCGAAAGCCTTTCCAGCGAGGAAGCGGATTGGCTGGTGTACCTCACACCAGCTATATAGCCGGTGTATTTATGTCAGTAAGTTCTTTGGATCTCGTCATGAGGTATGTGTTATATCGAAACCGTCCATCCATTTGACGATCTCGTCTTAAGTCTTGAGATGAAAAATAAGACAGATCTAACTAGCAAGTGGACCACACTACCAAAAGCAGTGGGAGATTGAAGGAATACCATTGAAACCTTTTTTGGGTTACAGAAGTTTTGGATAATATTAATTTTTTTTCCTCTTCATCCAGGTCTTTGTAACCCTATGAACAGATTGGATGGAAAATAAATGTTATGGTAGGTCCTATGATGTTTTTTAACAGTGAAAATCATTATCTCCGATTCTATTTGTGGTATGGTCCATCTGATATTTGGATATGATTTATTTTTTAGATAATGCTTTAAAATGATCTTTAAAAATAGATAAACAGTGTAGATATAATAAACACATAACTGTAGAGCCCATGTAATTTTGATCTCCTTTGAAGTGCGTTCGTACAACTCGAGCGTCCGTGCTCGTCTTCGCACGACACGTACCTACAGCAGCTATATAGCTGGTGTGTAGTACACTAGCCAATCCGCTTCCCTCCAGCAAAACCTAGGTGGGGACCACATTATGTTTATTATAAATTCATCCCACCCATCCGTTTCCTAATCTTATTTTAGAATATTTAATTAAGAATAAGCCAAATCCAATAGTAACGTGGTCCACACGAGAGAGAGTTGAGGAAAGATATGCGTACCGTTGAAACTTTCCTGCGCTCCACTGGAAAACCAGTCGGTCATCCTTACTGGGATTAATTGGAAACACAGAATAATTATCCTAATACAAAACACTTGTGATCATATGAATGTTTTAACTATCATTGTCCATCCTGTCCCTGTCTTGGATTCGGCTCATTTTTGGCCTCTTAAAACGTTCTCTCTCAGAATGAATCGACTGTGCAGATTTGGATTTCTCACAAGCATCAGGTAAGCCTACCCTGGGTATCACGCCCCAGCAAAGTAACTTCTTAATAGGCCACTATAATGTATGTGCCTTACACATTCATACTGCCCAGATCGTTTTAAAGCATGATTCAGAAAATAAAGCATATCAGAGTGTTAGGTAGAACATATTATATGAAAGAGTTGTAATTGAATTTCCTCCATTAGAAACTTCACGGGACACAAGGTCACAAAAACCTAGATGAAAAGACCACACAAATATCAGCTTAATCTGCAACATTTGTGATCCATGATAAGTTTTCAATAGCCTATTACCACTTTTTTGTATCATGGTCCATTTGATATTTAGATCTGCTTCATGTCTTAGGATGGTGCTCTAAAATAAGTTTTCAAGACATGAGGACAGCACAGGTATAAGTCACATATATCACGAAGGGCCTCACGGTAGGGATCACACCCACCTTCGTAGACGCGGGGATCTGCCACCGCGCCGAATTTGCAGTGTGCCATGCACCCCCTTACTATTGTGGTGTGTCTACGTCACTAAGTTTTTTGGGACCCATTGATATACGTGTAATATCCAAATTGTCAGTCCACTGGGCAAAATCACTTTTAAGGCTGGAGAAATTTATAACCGTACGACCCATTTATGGCCCATTTACCGGATGAAGCCCACCCTATTTTGCCTGACCAAAATATGCCCCAGCTGTACGGACACTTTGCTAAAGGTCGAAAATGCCCATGCTTTTACCTTTAAGCGGATCGGCTGGTGCTCGAAGACGAGCGCTGATGCTCCTCGAACTCCGAGTTGTACGAACGGTTCAAAAGATATCAACGTTACGTGGCCCGCAATAATGTGTTTATTATATCCGCAACGTTCATGCACAGTTGAATTGACCATGAAATGCATGAAAATGACCGTATAGTAAAGTGAATTTACTGTGTCATGCGTAGAAATGACCATAAAGTGAAGGGAATTGATCATGAAATGCATGAAAATTACCATAAATCTAAACGGAATTGCCGAAAATGACTATGAAATACATGTAGATGACCGTAAAGCGAGTTGACCATGAAATCTCACGCATGAAAATGAAAGTGAAGTGAAGGGAAATGACCGTGAAGTGCATGGAAATGACCGTGAATCTAAACGGAATCGTCGAAAATGACCGTGAAATGCATAGAAATGACCGTGAAGTGAAGGAAATTGACCGTGAAATGCATGGAAATGACCGTGAATCTAAACAGAATCGCCGGAATTGACCATGAAATGCATGGAGATGACCGTGGAGTGAAGCGAATTAACCGCGAAATGCTTGGAAATGACCGTGAAGTGAAGGGAATTGACTGTGAAGTGCATGGAAATGACCGTGAATCTAAATGGAAGCATCGGAATTGATCGTGAAATGCATGGAAATTACCGTGAAGTGAATCGAATTGACCATGAAATGCATGAAAATGACCGTGAAGTGAAGGAAATTGATCGTGAAGTGCATGGAAATGACCGTGAATCTAAACGGAATCGCCGGAAATGACCGTGAAATGCATGGAAATGACCGTGAAGTGAAGCGAATTGACCGCGAAATGTGTGAAAATGACCGTGAAGTGAAGGGAATTAACCGTGAAGTGCATCGAAATGACTGTGAATCTAAACGGAATCGCCAAAATTGACCGTGAAATGCATGGACATGACTGTGAAGTGAAGCGAATTGACCACAAAATGCGTGGAAATGACCGTGAAGTGAAGGGAATTAACCGTGAAGTGCATCGAAATGACCGTGAATCTAAACGAAATCGCTAGAAATGACCGTGAAATGCATGGAAACGACCATGATGTGAAGCAAAATGACCGTGAAATGCATGGAAATGGTCGTGAAGTGAAGGGAATTGACCGTGAATATAAACGGAATGCGTGAAAATGACCATGAAATGCATGGAAATGACAGTGGAGTCAAGCGAATTGACCGTGAAATGCATGGAAATGACCGTGAAGTCAATCATTTCTAAGCATTTCACGGTCAAGTCGCTTCACTTCACGGTCATTTTCATGCATTTCACGGTCATTTCCGGCGATTCCGTTTAGATTCGCGGTCATTTCCATGCACTTCACGGTCAATTCCCTTCACTTCACGGCCATTTCCATGCATTTCACAATCATTTCACTTCACATCACGGTTGTTTTCATGCATTTCACGGTCATTTCCAGCAATTTTGTTTAGATTCACGGTCATTTTGATGCACTTCACGGTCAATTCTCTTCACTTCACTATCATTTTCACGCATTTCGCTGTCAATTCACTTCACTTCACGGTCATTTTCATGCATTTCATGGTCAATTCCAGCGATTCCGTTTAGATTCACGGTCATTTTCATGCACTTCATGGTCAATTCCCTTCACTTCACGGCCATTTCCACGCATTTCATGGTCAATTCGCTTTACTTCACGGTCATTTCCAGTGATTCCGTTTAGATTCACGCTCATTTCGATGCATTTCACAGTCAATTCCATTCACTTCACGGTCATTTCCACACATTTCACGGTCAATTCACTTCACTTCATATAAGACTTGTACCCTAGTCTGTACCGTTGCGTAGGCTTCCGCGGTCCTTCCGGTCGAATTCCGGCAATTCTCGACTCGTATCCGATGTTTACGCGCGATCCTAAGCCGAGTCTTGCATACCGAAGTCGGCTCGAACTGAAACTTGTACCTTAGCGACCGCGCCGTCGTCGCGGTTCCAACGCCGCGACTTGCGCACCAAACCGATACCCAGGGTAGAAGATGTAGGCCCACGTTCAATTCGAAGAAAACGCTGGGCGTACGAATTTCGAGTGAATCTCTACAACATGTCCCATCAATCAATCAATTAATCTCATCAATCAAGTACACATCACACATCAAGTCAAGTACAAGCAACCCATACCCTATCCCTACCTCTCTCTTACACAAGCTACCCAAAGTCAATCCTCACATCACTTCATCCATCACTCAACCCATCACTTCATCACCTCTTATCATTCCCATCACCACACTCTCTTTCTCATTTCTCAAATCTCCTAAGCAACACACTCTCACACGTCCAAGCTTCTCCCTCTCAATGCCAAGTGTGGCTCACTTTCCCCACTCTCTCATCTCTCATCTCAACCGTTAATCCATCATCTACCATCATCAAAAGAGAAAGCAATGAGCTAAGGAGGCTAAGGGAGCAAGAAGGAGGCCTAGAGGTGGGTGATCCTTGAGTTTCTACCGTTGATTTCATGATTTGAGGGCCCACTTGTTGGTGGGACCCATTTCAATGTATGTGATGTATCAATGGAGGGCCCATAGTGGCGGGGTCCCTCCTCTCTCTCTCTCTCTCTCTCTCTCTCTCTCTGAATGGTGATGATGATGAAGGGGTGAGAGTGGCCCACCATGAATTATATTTTTCATGTGGGACTCATCGGATGAATGTGTTGGATATCCAGCCCATTAGCGGCCCGGATGGAAGGAAAACCGGGAAGACCGCGGAAGTCTAAGGAATGGTACGGTCTATGATACGGGGCTTACAAAATGCTTGTGTTATGTCCATGACCGTCCAGCGTCTCTGGACGCTGGACGTGATGAGAGTCTGGTGGCTCTCATGGAGAGCGTGTATTGACATGGTTGTGTCCTAACACAAAAAAAAAAAAAAAAAAAAGAAGAAGAAAAGGGGAGCTTTTGGGAGTAGGCCATTCAAGCAGGCCTCACCTTGATGTATATGCTTAATCCAAGCCACCCATCCTTTTCCTCTGATCATTTTAGGCGTTGAGCCAAATTTTGAGGCCAATCTGATCATCGGGCGGACCATAGTATAGCGAATTGTGTTTCTACCATTGAAATACCGCCAGATATTTGGGTATGCCAAAACCTGTCCAATATTGGACTCGTTGGGATTGTATCGAGCCATAGGGACCAATGGCTGGTTTGGATTCGTCCGAGGTGGGCCCCACCTACCAAAAACCACCGAATTTTAGTTTTAAAAAAAAAAGGAGGTAAAACAGCAGCAGCATTGCTGTCAGAAGACGCAGGCAGCGCCTGCGGTTGCATGGGCGGGCGGACGGACGGGCTGGCCCTCACGGCCCCAGCTGTGGGCCCCATCGTGATGCGTTTCGAACATCAACACCGTGCATTTAAGGTGTCCCCTTTAAATTATGGGATATCGCAAAAATCAGTCGTATACGGAACTCAAGTGGGCCACACCATCTAAAATCATGTGAAGACATGCCTAAAACATATAAAATCACTTGGTGGGGCCTACCAGAAATTTGAATGCAGCTGAAACCTGGTCTGAACCCTCAGCCAAGTGGGATGCACATAATGGGTGGGTTGGATTTGGTGAACCACATCATGGTGGGCTCCCTGTCCACGTTACCCAATCAACGGAATGGGTGGAAAAAAAAATAATATCACGGTGGGCTCCCTGACCGTGTGACCCTATCAACAGGTTGTATGGCAAATAAACGTTACGGTGGGCCCCAGTCCCACCGAGGTCCACGTGGCCTTATCGACTGGTTGGGTGGAAAACAAACGTTATGGTAGGCCACTGGTCCACGTGACCATATGAGCAGTTTGGATGTCATATAAACAGTACAATGTTTCCTAAGTCTGAGTGACCTTATGAACAGTTTAGATGTCAAATAAACATTACCGTGGGCCCCCAGGTCTGAGTGGCCTTATCAATGGGCTGGATGGAAAATAAACATTATGGTGGGCCCCACATGAGACCCACTAATGCATGTATTGTAATCCACACTTTCCATTAGTGTGGGCCCCACCATAAGGTATGTACTTCATCTATGCCGACCATCCTTTCCATCCCTATGGGATCCACCATGATGCATGTGTTTCATCTAAACCGTCCAACCATTTTAGAGATAAATTTAAGGCAGGTAATGGAATAAAAATAAAATAAAATAAGATGGATCTAGGATCAGATGGGCCACATTATAGAAAACAGTGGGCTTGAACGCCCACCATGAAACCTTAGGAATTCTAATGGTGGGATTCCTTATCACCACTTGTATTTGGGTGTGGCCCATTTGGTATACCCGTGGCCCATTGTTGAGGCCACCTTGATTTGCATAAGGCCCATTGTTGAGGCCCATCTTGATGTATTGGTGGCCCTAGTTGAGGCCCACCTTATATATATATATAGACACACACACACACACACCATTGTGATGTATGCAAGGCCCATGGATTATGGCCCATTGCAATGTACGTAAGGCCCGTTGGTGTGGCCCATTGATACGGCCCACTTGATGAATGTAAGGCCCATATGATACGGCCCAATTGATGTACTTAAGGCCCAATGGGGCGCAATTAGGTCCATTGCAATGCGTGATTCCTCTGTGGTGTATATAATGATGTTTATAACGGGTAGTGCCTTGGGAACAATGATGGTTAGAGGCCCACATTGTAAGGATGATGTCGGTTAAATGTCTGCATTGTCACTCTCCCTAGGGCCCATTAATAGGCCCATACTTGCAGTGTGTAGGCCGTCTAGGCACATCTTCGTTTTGATCAGAGCCCATCACCACATAACATGTATAGCATAGATCCATGATTGATGATCATACACATCATACGTATGCCTGATATGAGAAGTGACTGATTATAGCATATGCCTTCGAGCAGATCGTTTATGGGCTCCCTGATAGGCGGAGTCGCCCCACATGAGTGCTCGGTACGTGCAGGATTGTTACATGTTTGGTAGGGTGATTCGATTCATGCACTTGCATTTGTGTGATCATGATTATTGTATGCCCTAGCAACATCAGTGCCATAGCCTCCACAGACACATTGCGGGTGGCTAGGTTGGATACCGAAAATATTTAATTCTAGCATACGGGCGCCATAGATGTCCTTGGGTGAAAATTTCTAAACCCGATGGTACCAGATGATGACTCCAACGTCGAGACCGAGTGGATATATGAGCGCACGAGGGCCAAATACCAGGAGGCCGCGTCTCCCACTGTATAGTGGTCGGTTGGAAAGGGGTGTGACCTTACTCGCCCGAGGGTAGAGGCAATACTAGGCTGAGTTTGACCAGCTCGTGAATGGGTCCGCTATTGACATGATGGATAGGTATTGGCAGACTATTAATCAGGCGGATAGTGAGTTTTCTTACGCTCACTTGGACTGTGCGGCTAGGAGAGCGGCAGTGCCACTTGGAGTGTACTAAACCCCGGTGATTATCCAGAATGAGAATTGTACTGATACATATGAGGATTGACATGCTTGAGTTGCATCCTGTATCATATGGCCGAGTTATGGCCGATAGCATTTATATCTTGCACCGCATAGCCTTGGTACGACTGATTGCATTCATGTACTCATCACCATGATTCCGCATTACTCTGACCTTGCATTCTGAGCACGCTTATATTGCGCACACACTTACACCACCCTCTAAGCTTTCTATAAGCTTATGCACGATTGATGCGTGCAGGTGACGCTAGGACTCAGCCGTAGCCTTATCACAGAAGGAGCGTGCAGTCGAGCTTTTGGAGTTTCTGTTATTTTTATTATATTGTATTTCTCTTTCATACGCCTTGTACTTAAAAGTTTTTTATCATAGTGGATTTTGTGATGGTGTTCTTGTGGTTATTGTTCGTGAGTTATGCTTTTGGTTATGCTCATTACGAATTAAATTGATATTAGAAATCCTCATTGTAGGATCCCAGGATCGGAACCTAGTAAATGGGTGCCAGGAGCCGAGAATGGAGTTCTACGGAGGCTGTCGGCGCCGGATTCGGCGATCGGGAATTTTGTGAGCCCGGTTTTCGAGTTCGGGGCGTGACAGAAGTTGGTATCGGAGCATAACTTGAGAATAACCAAGAACAACATCACATGTTTTCTATGAGTTTAAGATGATTAAGTTCTGAGTGCGAAACCTCCCGATTGAATTCCCTAATGTGCGATTCTCAAGTTTGATTGGTGTCCTTATTCTTCCTATAGGACATGCCGCGTAGGCAAGTGACCCGATCGACTCCCGCTCCACCACCTGAGGCTCCAGCTTTACCACCTGCGCCTCTTGTTCCACCACCAGAGATCCCTGCTCCCCTGCCTGAGGATGACGTTCCTCCACCTGATGTCGGTGTGGATCCGACCGTGCCTGTGAGTGCCTCGCAGTTATAACAGATGTTGTAGGCTGTGACTGCTGTGCTTCAGGGGTAGGGCAGCTCCCAGTTGTTTCTCCAGCCCAGGCCGAGCAGGAGCGCGCGAGTGCCCTTATTCAAGAGTTCAGATAGCTTAATCCTCCGCATTTCCAGGGCGAGCCAGATCAGACTGTAGCCGAGAGATGGTGCTCCGATGTGGAGAAGATCTTCGATACCATGTCATGTATGACCAAGCAGCGAATCTGGTTGGCAGTATTTCTTTTCCAAGGCGAGGCCAAGCATTGGTGGACCTTTGTTGCCCGTGTTGCAGGACCTAATTATGTCTGGACATGGGAGGACTTTATCGATCAATTCGAGGAGCAGTACTTCCCTGACCACATTCGACATCAGAGAGCACTGAAGTTTGAGACTTTGGTGCAGGGGGACATGACCGTGGCGCAGTATGCGGCCCGTTTTGTGGCGCTATCGAAGTTCGTGCCATATATGGTTGATGATGAGGAGCGAAAGGCCCGCCGTTTTGAGAACGGTTTACGTTATGGTCTTCAAGGCCGTGTGATTGGGCACGAGCTCCCGACTCTCCAGGCGGTAGTGTGGAGGGCTCAGATTTTCGAGACTGAGTGAGCCGGCTCGCAGAGCGATCGAGATTAGAGGAGAGGACAGAATTGGAAGAGGCAGGCCCCCTCTAGTAGCTCCCAGCAGCATCGACAGCCACAAAGGTATAGGAGCCACCCACCTGTTAGAACACCAGCAGCGCCTCCAACGCCACCCCAGCAGTCATTTGTAGGGACCTATTTTGGATGTGGTGGGACAAGGCACCGCTTGTCTGAGTGCCCTCGCCCTCATCTACAGCCGCCGAGAGCACCACAGCAGCAGCCGAGAGCACCGCAGCAACCCCCACAGCAGCAGCGACCCTATCAGCAGCGATCGCAACTACCTCAGCCGCCGAGACCCCAGCAGCAGCAGAGACAACAGTACAAGCCACCGAAGAGGCAGCAGCAGTACCAGGGACCTCAAATGGGACAAGCACCTCCCCAGCCAGTTCAGGCAAGGTTCTACACGGCTCAGTAGGATCCGCAGTCATCTGGAGGAGTCATTGAGGGTATTCTTTCCGTCTCCACATGTATCGCACGTGTACTGTTTGATTCCGGTGCATCGCATTCATTCATATCCGAGGATTTTTATCATTCGACTGGATTGTTGACAGAGTCTGCTCTCGAGGGGTTAATCGTGTCGACGCCCTTGGGAAAGACCACAGTATTGGGTCATTTCTGTTCATCTTGGCCGGTTCTGTTTGGTGATATCTTTTTGCCCGTCGATTTATTTGTGCTGCCGATGTCAGATTTCGATGTCATCCTAGGCATGGATTGGCTTGCTGAGTACCACGCCGCGTTGGACTGTTCCGTGAGGACCGTCACATTCTTTATACTAGGCTTGCCACAGTTTCAGTTCATCGTCGAGCCTAAAGGAGAGCCGTTGTCATGCTTGATGTCATGCGCCGTCGAGGAGTCTATTACCATTTGTATTGATCAGTGGCCGGTTGTTTGCGATTCCCCGACGTGTTCCAGGAGATTTCGGGATTGCCGTCGCGCCGTCATATTGAGTTTCAGATTGATCTTGTGCTCGGTACCACGCCTATCTCGAAGGCCCCGTACTGTATAACACCGATGAAGTTGCGTGAGCTACAGCGGCAGTTGGATGAGTTGCGTGAGTTGGGATTCATTCGTCCGAGCAGTTAGCCTTGGAGAGCGCCGATACTCTTCGTCAGGAAGAAAGATGGTTCGTTAAGGCTTTGCGTGGATTACCGCGAGCTCAACCGGGTCACAATAAAAAATAAGTACCCGCTCCCGAGGATAGATGACTTATTTGATCAGCTGCAGGGTGCACAGTTCTTTTCGAAGATTGACCCGCATTCTAGTTATCATCAAATTCGGGTTCGAGAGGAGGACATCCCGAAGACGACTTTCAGGACGCGTTACGGTCATTTTGAGTTTCAGGTCATGTCCTTTGAACTGACCAATGCGCCCGCGGTCTTCATGCAGTTGATGAATGAAGTCTTCCATCCGTATCTCGATCAGTTTATTGTAGTATTCATCGACGATATTCTGATCTATTCGAGGACCTGTGAGGAGCATGAGCAGTATCTGGAGATCGCTTTGCAGACCCTCCGTGCCCACCAGCTGTATTCGAAGCTGGAGAAGTGCGAATTCTGGCAGGAGGAAGTGAGATTCCTTGGTCACGTGGTAACGAGGGAGGGTGTCACAGTAGACCCCTCGAAGGTTGAGGCAGTGCGTCAGTGGGGTCAGCCCACGACTGCATCCGAGATCCACAGTTTCCTTAGTTTAGCGGGATACTATCAATGTTTCATTAAGGACTTCTCCTGTATTGCAGCCTCGTTGACCAGGTTAACTCAGAAGGGCGCAGAGTTTATTTGGAGTGATGCCTATGAGCGAGCATTTATGGAGTTGAAAGACCTTTAACGTCCGCTTCTGTCCTCACTCTTCCCTTTGGGAGTGATGGATTTGTTGTATTTACCGATGCCTCACGTATTGGTTTAGGTGTTGTCCTGATGCAGCACGACAGGCCTGTAGCATTCACGTCTCGTCAGCTCAAGGTCCATGAGCTGAACTACCCCACGCATGATTTGGAGCTAGCAGCAGTTGTCTTCGCACTGAAGGTGTGGAGACACTATCTCTATGGGGTCAGGTTTGAGCTCTTCTCTGACCACAAGAGCTTGAAATATCTATTTCTCTTAGTCCGAGCTGAACATGAGACAGAGACGCTGATTGGAGCTTCTGAAGGACTATGACTTTGACCTCCAGTACCACCCAAGTAAGGCGAATGTAGTGGCAGATGCCCTTAGCCATCAGCCACGAGGCTTTGTGGCACATATGATGATTTAGGAGTGGAAGATGTTTGAGGATATAACAGAGTACGACTTTGATTTTAGTCTGCAGTCTTCTATCGTTAAGCTATCGAGCCTGTCGATTCAACCCTCTCTTGTCGTAAGGGTGATCAAGGCTCAGCAGACAAATGAGTCGTTACAGGATTACCGGGCAGAGGCAGCATCTAAGAGTCAGACAGATTGACAGATTGATTCTGATGGTGGACTTCGCTTCAGAAGTCAATTATGTGTCCCGGATATTCCTGAGTTGCTCAGAAATCTTATGACCAAGGCACATCGATCGCGGTTTTCTATCCACTTTGGCTCGACGAAGATGTATCGTGATATGAGGAGACAGTATTTTTGGGCAGAGATGAAGCGTCAGATTACCAATTTTGTGGCCGAGTGTGACACATGCCAGCGTGTCAAGGCCGATCATCAGAGACCCCCTGGGCTATTACAGCCGTTGAGCGTCCCGACGTGAAAGTGGGAGCACGTATCTACAGATTTTATTATAGGTTTGCCGAGGACTCAGCGTGATCATGACGCCATTTGGGTCGTCGTTGATCGTCTGACGAAGTCGGCATATTTTCTTGCAATTCGTGCCACTTGGCCTTTGGACCGGCTTGCGAGAATATTTATCGAGGAGATTGTGAGACTGCACGGCGTTCCAGTCTCGATCGTTTCTGACCGAGACCTGAGGTTCACGTCTCAGTTCTGGAGGATTTTTCAGAGAGCTATGGGTACTGATTTGCAGCTCAGCACTGCGTATCATCCGCAGACCGATGGCCAGACCGAGAGGGTCAACCAGATCCTTGAGGATATGCTTCGGGCCTGCGTGATTGACTTCGGGGGTAGCTGGGATGAGCATCTGTGATTGGCTGAGTTCGCAAATAACAACGGTTATCAAGCGACCATTGGCATGACTCCTTTTGAGGCATTGTATGGCAGACTGTGCAGATCTCTGAGTTGTTGGACCGAGGTTGGAGAGCGACGTCTCCTAGGTCCCGAGCTTGTGCAGTAGACATCAGAGGCTATTGATATCATCAGGCAGAGGATGCGCACAGCTCAGAGCCGGAAGAAGAGTTTTGTTGATCGCTAGTGTCGTCCCTTGGAGTTTGATGTAGGGGACCATGTGTATCTCAAGGTCTCGCCCATGAAGGGCGCAGTTCGATTTGGAGCGAAGGGCAAGCTTGCCTCGAGATTCATTGGACCTTTCGAGATCACTGAGCGCATTGGCGCCGTAGCCTATCGGCTTGCCTTACCATCTTAGTTGTCTCGCGTCCACAATATTTTCCACGTCTCTATGTTGAGGAAATGTGGGTCAGACGTAGTTCCTGTTATTGATTGGCAGCCGTTGGAGGTTCGTGAGGACACTTCTTACATTAAGCAGTCAGTTCGTATCCTTGATCGGAAGGAGTAGGTCCTCCGGACCAAGGTCATTCCTTTGGTGAAGGTTCAGTGGGGTCACCATTCCGTTGATGAGGCGTCTTGGGAGCGCAAGGTCGAGAGAGCGCTATCGCCATCTCTTTGATAATTGATTGTATGTTGTATCTTGTATGTTGTCTCCGATATTTATATGAAGATGCCTTACTTCCTCTTTTATTATGAGTTATGTTTACTTGTAATGATCATGTAAATTTCGAAGACGAAATTTTTATTTGGAGGGGAGAGTTGTAAGACCTGTATCCTAGTCCGTACCATTCCGTAGGCTTTCGCGGTCCTTCCGGTCGAATTCTGGCAATTCTCGACTTGTATCCGATGTTTACACGCGATCTTAAGCCGAGTCTCGCATACCGAAGTCGGCTCGAACCGAAACCTGTACCTTAGCGACCGCGCCGTCGCCGCGGTTTCAACGCCGTGACTCGTGCACCAAACCGATACCCAGGGTAGAAGCTGTAGGCTCATGTTCAATTCGAAGAAAAGGCCGCGCGTACGAATTCCGAAGGAATCTCTACAACATGTCCCATCAATCAATCAATCAATCCCATCAATCAAGTATACATCACATATCAAGTCAAGTACAAGCAACCCATACCCTATCCCTACCTCTCTCTTACACAAGCTACCCAAAGTCAACCCTCACATCACTTCATCCATCACTCAACCCATCACTCCATCACCTCTTATCATTCCCATCACCTCACTCTCTCTCTCATTTCTCAAATCTCTTAAGCGACACACTCTCACACGTCTAAGCTTCTCCCTCCCAAATGCCAAGTGTGGCCTACTTTCCCTACTCTCTCATCTCCCATCTCAACCGTTAATCCATCATCTACCACCATCAAAAAAGAAGGCAATGAGCTAAGGAGGCTAAGGGAGCAAGAAGGAGGCCTAGAGGTGGGTGATCCTTGAGTTTCTACCGTTGATTTCATGATTTGAGGGCCCACTTATTGGTGGGACCCATTTCGATGTATGTGATATATCAATGGAGGGCCCATAGTTGCGGGGTCCCTCCTCTCTATCACCATCTCTCTCTCTCTCTCTCTCTCTCTCTCTCTCTGAATGGTGATGATGATGAAGGGGTGAGAGTGGCCCACCATGAATCATATTTTTCATGTGGGATCCATCGGATGAATGTGTTAGATATCCAGCCCATTAGCGGCTCGGATGGAAGGAAAACATAAACATCAAGTGGATCAAACAGGTGGGCCACGGCCATGTGGGACCCACCACAATTGTCACGCCCCAAACTCGGAAACCGGGCTCACAAAATTTTCGATCGCCGAATCCAGCGCTGATAGCCTCCGTAGAACCCCATTCTCGGCTCCCAGCGCCCATTCGCCAAGTTCCGATCCTGGGATGCTACGAGGAGGATTTTTTTTAATATCAGTTTGATTCGTAATAAGCATAACCAAAGGCATAACCCACAAACAACAACCAAAAACTCCATCACATTTCCACTATGATAAAAAACTTTACAAGTACAATGAGCATAAAGGGAAATACAATGATGATGAACAAAAACTCCAAAATGATCTGCCACGCGCCCCAAGCCTCAACGCTACTGCGATCCAACGTCACCTGCATGCAACGGTCATGCATAAGCTTATAGAAAGCTTAGAGGGTGGTGAAAGTGTATACTCAAGGTGGTAATGCAGTTATGCAGCATCAGAGTAAGGTGGAACATGCTGATGAATGCCAAGAATACCATTAGCCATACCAAGGCCATGCAGTGTAAAGAATGATGTCGGCCATACCAAGGCCATGCAATGCGAAATGCAGCTCAAGCATACAAATCCTCATCTAAGTCCACATATTGATACAGCTCAAAATCTGAAATATCACCGGGGTCTAGTACACTCCAAGCCAGATTGCCGCCCCATCGTGCGCAATAAGGTGAGTGGAAAAGACCTCACTATCTGCCTGCCAATATCGGGCTCGGCTCGTCAATAGCGGACCCATTCCTCGAGCTAGTCAGACTCAGCCTAGCTTTGCCCCCTCCTCTCGGGCGGGTAAGGCAGCACCCCCTTCCAACCGTCTGGTAATCGGCACTTAGTGCTCATGCACCCACTTGGTCTAGACGTTGGAGCAACCTCTTGGTACCATAAGGGTTTAGGGACTTTCACCTAGGGATATCTATAGCACCCCATGTAGAACAATATTTTCGGTATCCAATCCTGCCAACCACGACACGTCTGTGGAGGCTACGGCCCTGATGTCACTAGGGCGTACAGTAACCATATCACACAATGCGAATGCATGAATCACACTATCCAGTCATACAGCAATCCTGCGCGTATCGTGCACTCATGTAGGGCAACACCCCTTATTTGGGAGCCCCTAAACAATCTGCCCGAAGGCATATGCGATGACCAGTCATTTCTCATATCAAGCATACGTATGATGCATATGATCATGAATCATGGAACTAAACATGTTATATGGGATAGATGATGTTCATAACGAAGATGGGCCTAGACGGCCTACACATAACACGTACGAGCCTAACAATGGACCCTAGGGAAAGTCATAATGCGGACATTTAACCAACACTATACTTGCAATGTGGACGTCAAACCACCATTGCTCCCAAGGCATAGCCCGACGTAAACATCATTACATAAACCATGTTGGGATTGTACATTGCAATGGACCTTAGGTACATCCCATTGGGCCTTAAATACATCAAATGGGTCATATCATATGGACCTTATATTCATCAAGTGGGCCACATCAATGAGCCATTTGTACATTGCAATGGGCCATAAGCCCTTGGGTCTTGAATACATCAAATGGGCCTAATCTCATGGGTCTTATGTGTAACAAATGGGCCACACCAATGGGGCCCCAAATGTACATCAAATGGGCCTCAACCCATAGGCCCCAATACATCTTAATGGGCCTTAACCCATGGGCCATAAATACATCTAATGGGCCTTACAACATGCCAAGGTGGGGTCCACTTGGACTATGGATCTGGCCCATTCTCGAAGCCCATGCCATAAAATAACATTTTTAAAATGGATGGACAGATTGGATGCGGCACCTGCCTCATGGTGGGGGGGTCCACATGAAGGCCAACCATCACATATTTTATATAATATAATATATCTTTTATATATAGTATATACAATATTATATATATAATATAATATTATATATATAAATATATATATATATACACACACACACCCACACACACACGCACACGCACACATACACACCCACCGTCCCTGGACGGTGGGGATAGAACACAAACATCACAGCGGGCTCCACCGTGTGCCTGGACGGTGGCAATAAAACACATATATCACTATGGGCTCCATGTGGGGCCCACCATAATGTTGATACGCCATCCAACCCGTTGATAAGGTCACGTAGACCTAGATGAAGGGTAAAAACAAATTTCACCCTGATCCAAAACTTCTGTGGACCCAAAAAGGGTTTCAAGGGTAGAGTTCAATTCACACTGTTTCCTATGATGTGGGCCACCTGAGTCTTGGATGGACCTGAAATTTGGAGGGTGGTCCACTGCCCTTAGGGCCCACCATATGAATGGATTGGATGACAAATAAACATCAAGGTGGGGCCCACGGCTACAGCCGTGGGTGGCTGTCCGTCCGCCCGTCCGGCCGGGCGCTGGTGCGCAGGTGGGGCCCACGTCTGCTTGACACAGCAGCGTTGGCTGCTGTGTTATGAATTTTTATTTTTTTATTTCAGTTTTTTCTTGGTTTTCACAAGTGGGGTCCACATCCAATGGCCCTCCATGGCTCAAGACAAGCAAAACAAGCCCAATATTGGGCCTGTTTCGGTGTATAGAAACAACAGGGGATATTTCTACGGTAAACCCGCTATTTGCCATGTTATGGCCTGCCTGAAAGTCTAATTGGTCCCATCTTTTGGCTCAACGCCTAAAACGAGCTTGGGAAAGGAATGGACGGCGTGGATTTAATACATACATCAAGGTGGGGCCTACATGAGTGGGCCACCCAAAGGCTTGGAACCAAGCTAATATTTGTGTTTTCCAACAAACGTCCATCGTCCAGGGACGCTGGACGGTCTGGCCGTGCAAGGTGGGCCTGCTCAGGTGGGCCACCAATGATGGATGGTGTGGGTACAGTACATATAAGGTGGGCCCCACCCATAGATGATTTGGATAAATTACTTACTTCATGGTGGGGTCCATTCAAGTGGGCCACACAACCTCATTATCATCACACATAAAAAAAAAGAAATAGAGAGGGAGAGAGAGGGATAGAGAGTGGGACACGCGTGATGGAGGGACCCCGGCACTATGGGCCCTCCCTTCAATGATCTACAACATAAATTAAGTGGCCATTACATGTGGGCCCATTAAATCGAAATCCAACGGTGGAGATCCATTCTCCACTAAGATAGACGGTCTAGATGACCCTAGATATGCAAGAAAAATAAACATCATGATGGGGTCCATAGAGAATGGCCTCATCATGGAATGATCATGATGATCCAAGTGGGCCATCGGCCACATCTTAGGGTCCAAAGTGAGATCCAAACCATTGATCGGTTGGCCTCACTTGGGCCATCTTAAAAAAAGTTTAAAACTACCATATTTAAGCACCCACCACTTGATCTTCTTGCTCTCTTGGCTTCCTTAGCTCCTTGTGCTTCCTTTTGATGGAGGAAGATGAGAAATGGATGGCTAGGATGGGAGATCTAAGGATGGAAAGGTGGGCCTCACATATGCATTTTTCTCTCCATGGAAGGGCTTAGACGTGAGGAGTTCTTGGGTTGCTTGGATTGTAATTTGAAAATGAAGGAGAGAGAGAGTTGTAAAGAGAAATGGGTGATGTGTGATGGAGTGATGGATGGGAGGGAGAGGGATGGGTGTGTAAGAGACTTTTTGACTTTAGGAGTTTTTGGTGTAAGGAAGGTATGGGCTTGTAAGATCTTTTTGACTTTTGGGGCTTGCTTGGGAAAGGATGAAAGGTGATGTGTACTTGACATGTACTTGATATGATGGGATTGATTGATGTGACATCTTGTAGAGATTCTCTCAGAATTCGCACGTGCGGCGTTTTCCTCGCACCGAACGCTGGCCCACATCTCCTGGCCAGAGCATCGCATCAGCGTACGAGTCGTGGCATCGAAAACGCGGCGACGGTGCGGTCGCTATGGTAAAGGTCTAAGGTTGAGTCGACTCGGGTTGACGGCATGAGAATCAAGGTCGCGCGCAAATACCGATTAAGGGTTGAAGGTTGTCGAAATTCTACCGGGAAGACCGCGGAAGTCTAAGGAATGGTACGGTCTAGGATACGGGGCTTACAACAATGCTTGTGTTATGTCCATGACCGTCCAACGTCTCTGGACGCCGGACGTGATGAGAGTGTGGTGGCTCTCATGGAGAGCGTTGTACTGACATGGTTGTGTACTGACATTTAAAAAAAAAGAAAAGAAAAGGGGAGCTTTTGGGAGTAGGCCATTCAAGCAGGCCTCACCTTGATGTATGTGCTTAATCCAAGCCGCCCATCCTTTTCCTCAGATCATTTTAGGCGTTGAGCCAAAATTTGACGCCAATCTGATCATCGAGCGGACCATAGTATAGCAAATTGTGTTTCTACTATTGAAATACTGCCGGATGTTTGGGTATGCCAAAACCTGTCCAATATTAGACTTGTTGGGATTGTATCGAGCCACAGGGACTAATGGCTGGGTTGGATTCGTCCGAGGTGGGCCCCACCTACCAAAAACCACTGGATTTTAGTTTTCAACAAAAGGAGGTAAAACAGCAGCAGCGTTGTTGTCAGAAGACACAGGCAGCGCCTGTGGTTGCGTGGGCGGGCGGACGGATGGGCTGGCCCTCACGGCCCCAGCTGTGGGCCCCACCGTGATGCGTTTCGAACATCAACACCGTGCATTTAAGGTGTCCCTTTTAAATTATGGGATATTCCAAAAATCAGCCGTATACGAAACTCAGGTGGGCCACACCATTTAAAATCATGTGAAGACATGCCTAAAACATATAAAATCACTTGGTGGGGCCTACCTGAAATTTGAATGCAGCTGAAACCTGGTCTGAACCCTCAGCCAAGTGGGACGCACATAATGGGTGGGCTGGATTTGTGAACCACATCATGGTAGGCTCCCTGTCCACGTGATCCAATCAACGGATTGGGTGGAAAAAAAAATATCACGGTGGGCTCCCTAACCATGTGACCCTATCAACTGGTTGTATGGCAAATAAACGTTACGGTGGGCCCCAGTCCCATCGAGGTCCACGTGGCCTTATCGACTGGTTGGGTGGAAAACAAACATTATGGTAGGCCCCTGGTCCACGTGACCATATGAGTAGTTTGGATGTCGTATAAACAGTACAGTGGGTCCTAGGTATGAGTGACCTTATGAACAGTTTGGATGTCAAATAAACATTACCGTGGGCCCCCAGGTCTGAGTGGCCTTATCAATGGGCTGGATGGAAAATAAACATTATGATGGGCCCCACATGGGACCCACTAATGCATGTATTGTAATCCACACTTTCCATTAGTGTGGGCCCCACCATAAGGTATGTACTTCATTTATGTCGACCATCCTTTCCATCCCTATGGGATCCACCATGATACATGTGTTTCATCTAAAACGTCCAACCATTTTAGAGATAATTTTAAGGCAGGTGATGGAATAAAAAAAATAAAATAAGATGGATTTAGGATCGGATGGGCCACATTATAGAAAACAGTGGGCTTGAACGCCCACCATGAAACCTTGGGAATTCAAATGGTGGGATTCCTTATCACCACTTGTATTTGGGTGTGGCCCATTTGGTATACGCGTGGCCCATTGTTGAGGCCACCTTGATTTGCATAAGGCCCATTGTTGAGGCCCATCTTGATGTATTGGTGGCCCTGGTTGAGGCCCACCTTACACACACACACACACACACACACACACACACACTCCATTGTGATGTATGCAAGGCCCATGGGTTATGGCCCATTGAAATGTACGTAAGGCCCGTTGGTGCGGCCCATTGATACGGCCCACTTGATGAATGTAAGGCCCATATGATACGGCCCATATGATATACTTAAGGCCCAATGGGGTGCAATTAGGTCCATTGCAATGTGTGATTCCTCTGTGGTGTATATAATGATGTTTATAACGGGTAGTGCCTTGGGAACAATGATGGTTAGAGGCCCATATTGTAAGGATGATGTCGGTTAAATGTACGCATTGTCACTCTCCCTAGGGCCCATTAATAGGCCCATACTTACAGTGTGTAGGCCGTCTAGGCCCATCTTCGTTTTGATTAGAGCCCATCACCACATAACATGTATAGCATATATGTATGATTCATGATCATACGCATCATATGTATGTCTGATATGAGAAGTGACTGATCATAGCATATGCCTTCGGGCAGATCGTTTATGGGCTCCCTGATAGGCGGAGTCGCCCCACATGAGCGCTCAGTACGCGCAGGATTATTACATGTTTGGTAGGGTGATTCGATTCATGCACTTGCATTTGTGTGATCATGATTATTGTATGCCCTAGCAACATCAGGGCCATAGCCTCCACAGACACATCATGGGTGGCTGGGTTGGATACTGAAAATGTTTGATTCTAGCATACGGGGCGCCATAGATGCCCTTGGGTGAAAATTTAAAAACCCGATGGTACCAGAGGATGACTCCAACGTCAAGACCGAGTGGATATATGAGCGCACGAGGGCCAAATACCAGGAGGTCGCGTCTCCCACTGTGTCGTGGTCGGTTGGAAAGGAGTGTAGCCTTACTCCCCCGAAGGTTGGGGGCAATACTAGGCTGAGTTTGACCAGCTCGCGAATGGGTCTGCTATCGACATGCCAGATAGTATTGGCAGATTATTAGCCAAGAAGATAGTGAAGTTTCTTACGCTCACTTGGACTGTGCGGCTAGGAGGGCGGCAGTGCCACTTGGAGTGTACTAAACTCCGGTGATATACAGAATGAGAACTGTACTGATACATGATGAGGATTGGCATGTTTGAGTTGCATCTCGCATCGTATGGCCGTGTTATAGCCGATAGCATTTATATCTTTCACCGCATAGCCTTGGTACGGCTGATTGCATTCATGTACTCATCACCATGATTCTGCATTACTCTGACCTTGCATTCTGAGCACGCTTATATTGCACACACATTTACACCACCCTCTAAGCTTTCTATAAGCTTATGCATAATTGATGCGTGCAGGTGACGCCAGGACGCAGTCGTAGCCTTGTCGCAGCAGGAGCGTGCAGTCGAGCTTTTGGAGTTTCCGTTATTTTCATTATATTATATTTCCCTTTCATACGATTTGTACTTAAAAGTTTTTTATCATAGTGGATTTTGTGATGGTGTTCTTGTGGTTATTGTTCGTGGGTTATGCTTTTGGTTATGCTCATTATAAATTAAATAGATATTAGAAATCCTTCTTGTAGGATCCCAAGATCGAAACCTAATAAATGGGTGCCGGGAGCCGAGAATGGGGTTCTACGGAGGCTGTCGGCATCGGATTCGGCGATCGAGAATTTTGTGAGCCCGGTTTTTGAGTTCGGGGCGTGACACTTCATAGGTATTTTCATGCATTTCACGGTCAATTCTGGCGATTCTGTTTAGATTCACGATCATTTCCATGCACTTCATGGTCAATTCCCTTCACTTCACGGCCATTTGCATGCATTTTATGGTCAATTTGCTTCACTTCATGGTCATTTCCAGTGATTCCGTTTAGATTCATGGTCATTTCGATGCACTTCATGGTCAATTCCCTTCACTTCACGGTCATTTCCACACATTTCACGGTCAATTCGCTTCACTTCATGAGCATTTCCATGCATTTCACGGTCAATTCCGGCGATTCCGTTTAGATTCACGGTCATTTCCATGCACTTCACGATTATTTCCACGCATTTCATGTTCAATTCACTTCACTTTACGGTCATTTCCATGTATTTCATGGTCATTTCTAGCGATTCCGTTTTGATTCACAGTCATTTCGATGCACTTCACGGTCAATTCCCTTCACTTCACGGTCATTTCCATGCATTCAACGGTCAATTCACTTCACTTCACGGTTATTTCCATGCATTTCACGTTTAATTCGCTTCACTTCACGGTCATTTTCATGCATTTCACGGTCATTTCCGGCGATTCTGTTTAGATTCACGGTCGTTTCCATGCATTTCATGTTTAATTCGCTTCACTTCACGGTCATTTCCATGCACTTCACGACGACCGTGAAGTGCATGGAAATGACCGTGAATCTAAACAGAATCGCTGGAAATGACTGTGAAATGCATGGAAATGACTGTGAAGTGAGCCGAATTGACCATGAAATGAAGGGAATTGACCGTGAAATGAAGGGAATTGACCATGAAGTGAAGGAAATTGACTATGAAATGCATGGAATTAACTGTGAAGTGAAAGGAATTGACCGTGAAATGCATGGAATTTACCGTGAAGTCAAGGGAATTCGCCAAAATTCACCGTAAAATGCATGAAATTGATCACGAAGTTAATGAAGTTTACCGCGAACTGATTGAAATTGACCGTGAAGTGAATGAAATTGACCGCAAAGTGAATAAAATGAATGAAATTGACCGTGAAGTGAATAAAATGAATTTTTGACCATTAACCCAATGAAATCTTGGAAAATAACTCCGTTAGTTGGCTAAATTAGCTTCTCCTATCCCAAAATCATATGTGGTACGTTAAGTAACTCATTCTAGTTTAAGAGATATGCTTGTTAAATAAATAGGCAAAGAAATGAATTGAAAGATCGAAAAATATTTTTATATACATATGCATACATAATTATGTAAGGGGGAAAAAGTTTTCCTTGTAAAAATAAAATAAAATAAAAAACTGCAGACCGGCGCTGGTTTTTTTTTTTTTTGGCCGTGGAATTTTCATTGCTTCTGTGGGTCCCATCATGAGGTCTGTGTTATATCCAAACCGTCCATCTATTTGTTGAGCTCATATTAAGGCTTGGAACGAAAAATAAGACAGACCTAACTATCAAGTGGACCACACTGTAAAACGCAGTGGGGAATTGAACGTCTACCATTGAAATCCTTTTAGAGGTTACAGAAGTTTTGGATCATTATGAAATTTGTTTTTCCGCTTCATCCAGGTCTTTGTGACCTTATGAATAGATTAGGTGGAAAATAAATGTTATGGTGGGCCTTACAAAATTTTTAACGGTGAAAATCAATTTTCCTGCTGCTCTTTGTGGTGTGGTCCAGTTGATCTTTGGATATGGTTTTTTTTAAAAAGATAATGCTCCGAAATGATCTCAGAATATGGATGAACGCTGTGGATATAATAAATACATAACTGTGGGGCCCACGTAACGTTGATCTCTTTTGAACCGTTCGTACAACTCGGAGTTCGAGGAGCGTCAGCGCTCGTCTTCGAGCACCAGCCGATCCACTTGAAGGTAAAAGCAGGGGGCATTTTCGACCTTTGGCAAGTCGTTTGTACAGCTGGGGCTTATTCTGGTCAGGTAAAATGGGGTGGGCTTCATCTGGTAAATGGGCCATAAATGGGTCGTACAGTAGTAAATTTCTCTTAAGGCTTGAGCCCAAAAGAGAAAGATCCAGAGTTCAAGTGGACCACACCACATGAAACAATGGTGATTGAATGCCTAACTTCTAAAGGCCCACTGTAAGCTTATCCATAATCTTTATTTGCCATCCAAACCCATTGATAAGGTCAACCACATGGGGATGATAGGAAAATACAAAGATCAGCTGGAACCATAAAATTTAAAGCCTACGAAAAGGTTTTAAGGTTTGTTCTACTTAAGATTCAGATCTTCTTAATTTTTGTGATGACGTCCTAAAATTAGTTGAAAAAATGGATGAACCGTGGGATATACAACACATCCATCAATGTAGGCCCCACATGATAAAGGTAAGGTGTAATCTGCGTAACACCAAATGCTCTCCGCCAAACACATGATTTACTTACTTGATATGGTACGTACAGCCATCTTTGCTGAATCCAAACATTCGCTTGTACATTACTTAAATCCTATGAAACACATGATTTGATCATGGAGGATTCCACTTACAACATTACAATATGGGGGTAAATTGGGAATCCGAACATGTGGTGGGCCCAACTTTAAAATAGCTTGTGGTTTGTTGTTTAATGTCTTAAATGTCTTTATAACAGGGTTAGTCGATAACATGAAGATACCTCTCGATTCCATCAAAAAGACGTCAATGTCATCAACAGATGCTCGATTCCATTGAAAAAACTTAAAAAATTCCTTATTGATTGCTGGATAGTTTGGAGGTTGCTACTTGATGGCATCGAGGGTTCTTCGATGTCATTGACTGGTCTTCGATATATGTCGATGCCATCGATAGTACCATCGAAGGCATGCGCAAAATTATAAAAGTGCATGATTTGTTTCCTATTTCGATTGCGGAAGTATACATATTGGGTGTAATTTGGATTAGGGTAAAGAATTAGGGTTATTAAAACGTGCTTAAAGGTTTGAGAGAGATTTTGAAGGGAAGAGGCTTAGGCTTCTTTTTTTTAGGCTCTGATCTGTAAGTTTTCATCTCTTATAACTTTGTTTTCATGGTGTATTATCACTTTATGTTGTGGTTTTGTTCTTGAAAGGATTTTTCTATGTAAATCTGGATTGACTTCTTGTTGAAATTATTTGTACGATTATGATTATCTTGTTTGATTCCTCTGTGTGCTTTTGCAAGTCCTAACAAGTGGTATCAAAGCTAACATTAGGAAGTAGACTGAAGTTGAATACAAGATATCTATGGCATCTAACATGAAGTTCGATATAAAGAAGTATTATGGAAAAAATAACATTAAACTATAAAATATGAAGATGAATAGCCTTTTAATTCAAAAAAGATTAGAAGATGCACTCCTTCGAAGGTGAGTGGAAACTATGAAATAAGAAGAGTGAAATAAGTTAGATTAAAAGGCCAATATCTCAATGTAATTGCGTCTAATAAATGAGGTTCTTTATAATGTTATGAGAGAAGGTTGCAGCATATACATAGGTAAAGTTAGAGAACATTTATGCGAATAAGTCTCCTAAAAATCGTTTGTATCTGAAGCTACAATTGTTCCATCTGAAAATGATCAAGAGAACTGATGTTGAGACCCATATTAGTAACTTCAATAGGCTTGTTTACAAGTTGTTGAATGTGGATGAGGTAATAAATGATGAAGACTAAACATGTATTATATTGAATTCTCTTATATAATTGTATGCGTCATTTAAAGATTACTTGTGCATTAGTAAAACGATCATTAACATTGATACCGTTATTTCAACTCTTTAATCAAATGCGATAAAAAAGAAAAGTGGTGATGTGGGTACTTTAACGGATACACCGGTTACAAGGGAGAGGAATTTAAGCAGGATAGTAGATCTTCGCGATAGATATTCAAATCTAAGGTCAAGGGCAAAGGAAAATTGAAGTGCTAGAATTGTAGCATGTCAAGGCATACTAAGAAGGATTGTAAGAATCCAAAGTCAATGAGGGAAAAATCAGATAGTTCTTCCAAAGAGGCTAACACTACGAAATCCAATGAGGAGGTAGGCGATAGTAACGTGTTGACCGCATCAAACCCAGGTATTTCAGCAATGAATAGATTTTGGATATGGGGGCTTTTATCACATGACCCCTCATATGAGTTGGTTCACTAGTTACAGTGAGTATTATGGCGGATATGTGTTTATGGGTAATGACAATGCCTATAACGTATTCGGTGTTGGATCGGTGTACATTAAGATGTTTGACAGCATGGAGCATATCTTGACTGATGTGAGACACATTCATGATTTAAAGAAAAGTCGGATATCTCTGGGTGCACTCAAGGCACTCGGGCACAAATTCACTAAATTTGATCATGTCCTTAAGGTTTCAAATGGGGCACTCGTAGTCATGAAAGCATATAGGAATGATAACATTTACAAGTTGATTGGAAGCACTTCATCGAGTGAAGTGCAACATTTGTAGCAGATTCTATGTATGCACTTATGTAGCATGCGCACATAGGCCACACAAGCGAGCTTGGCATGAAGGTACTTCTGACTGTTGTTTAATTTCAATTTTTAGAAGCATTGAATTTAATACATGTGAGCATTGTATATATGGTAAACAATCAATGTATGTTTTAAGACTAAAAAACATGTATGCGAGGGGATTTTAATTATATGTATTCTGATGTATTGTCGTCTGTAGTTTCTGGTGTAATGTCTTCATGATTTGTTACGTTCATTGACGACTATTCCAAAGAGGAATGTATTTATTTTATGAAAAGTAAATCTAAGGTTTTCACCAACTTCAAATTGTGAAAGGTGGTGGTAGAAAAATAGTCAAGACGAAATGTGAAAATGTCAAGGATGGATAACGGTGAAGAATTCACTTATGTGGAATTCAATAAATTTTGTAACGATGAAGAAATTGTGAGGCACAACATAGTGTGTCACACACCAGAGCAAAATGGTATGGTTGAGCGAATGAATCAGGCTCTCTTGGAACGAAGAGAGAACAGCCTTTGACGTGAAACAAAGAGAGAAATGTAAAAAAGTTACAAGTCAAAAGGTAATAAAAAATCATTAAAATAATTAACTTTTATAATGATACTTACTAAGCTAACTTAAGTGAAAAAAGTAATTTTATGACTTAAAATAAGTTAAAAAGTAATTTATTTGGTAGTAACCAAACATGCCCTAAAAGACCTATAGGATACAACTATCATCGGATATAAGTTAGATATTTGATTATTCAACTAATATTTGTTTTAAAAAAAGGTTAGATACCTTATATAACTAACAAAAATAACTAAAATGTAATAAATTTCATAGTAAAATTAGATAATATCATATTACAAACTTTGCAGCATTTAAACACAAACTTATCAACTTCAACAAAAGGTGACGTCAATTTATTAGCCTCATCATCGATCTTAATACCGTAAAATTTAATATACCATATATCAGTATTAAATATATAGTTAAAAATATTATTAATTGAATAAATTATAAAATTTCCCTCCAAGCAGATACCGATATAATCACATATAGATGCGACCTGCTTAGAAGTTTTGGATAATCTGGTAAAAATGCCATTTCTATATTCAATTTATTTTTCAAGTCGGATGTGTCGGGTAATTGGGTAAACGAACATCTAACTCCAAACTGGTTAGAATCATCTGGTTTACTTATTATTTGGATAATTTGCTAGCTTTCAAGTTTTAACAAAAAAAAGAAAAAGAGAAGCAGTTCTAAGTTTTAAGAGTTCCCACGCTGCAATGCACAGACATTTTACGGTGAATATCAAATGCATAAGTCGGCCCTTCTTTCCTGTCAAAGCACCATATAAGATGTGGCCCACCCAATAATGAATAGATTAGCTGATTTCCGTGATTAAGTTAGTTGGATCCAGCTCTTGAACTGAATTTCTAATTAGAAACCTAACATGTGGGGGTAGAAAAAGAGGTTGTACATGAAAGCTCACCCATGGCCAGTTGCATGTGATCATTTCTTTTTTGAAACGTGGACATGATGCGAAGCATTTGATTTTGTATAAGCATTTTTTTCTTACAAGTGGGTCTGTTTACACCTGGCCTTAACACAGTCCACAACAGCCAACAGGAAGCTGCCATATGTTGGCATATTTGTATGAAAGACGGGAGAGACAGATACTCGCATCAGGAGAAACTGCTAGCGCTTATCAAATCAGAATAAGTAACTTGTCAAAGGAGCCAAATGCTCATAATCATACACATGGCCAGGATCCAAAAAACCAGTCATCTCTCACAAGGCATGTGACTGAAGGATGCGAGATGCACGGCTCTTAGTGTGTTGAAGAAGTTTTCAAAAAGACAAGCGTTGCCACATTCTCTGCAGCCCGCACATCATAGATGTACTCAATCAACTGAAAGGGAATTTTACAAATGACGTCTGAAACTTTCTTAGAAGTCGAAATAAAAAAGTAAGAGTGAAGAGTCATTCGAAGATAGAAGTAGATCATATACAATGGCAGAACCTAGGAAGGACTTCAAATCTGAAGGATACAACCGCTATGTTTTCGAAAGATTCATAAGTTACAAAACCTTATACACAACTATAGTCTCTCAGACGCCTATAAAAACAACACTTACAGAAGAGCTTTAAGCTCCCCCTAACACAAATCAATCTATCTATTTTCAACTCTACACTGATTATTATTTTTGTCCTCAATAAAAACATTATTAGTCAAGCTTTTTAGCTTAGTTCCTTAGTTCCTTTGCTTCTACCCAACCATGTTGCAGCAAGTTTAAAGCCATTAGTTTTAGCTTAACTTCACTACTTTCTAGGGAATCATTGTAGTACACACGTAATAGTCAAAATATCTACAACCTTGAGATCAGATCTCTAGATTATCAAGTTTTTACTTGATACATCATCTTTAGTCAAATCCTCGTTTTGCCAACATAAAGCTACCGTAGGTATTTTCTTCCACTTATTTTATTTCTATTTATTGCCCATAGTCGCGTCTTGAAAACCTCACACAATGACCATCTCATCACCTCATCACCGTTTGGTATTTTCCATGGCAAAACGAGCTGACTCTAGTCACATCCTATGAATATCTCGCAGCACAATCATAACCATTTGGTTTTTTTCCACAACTATTTTGCCAACATAAGCCACCGTATGTATTTTTCTTCGCTTATTTTATTTCTATTTGCAAACTACATTACTCTAATACTCAAATCAATAAAATCGATGGTCTACCCTTATTTTAAATTTTGTTCATTCTAAGCTATCACTGTGGAAAGAAAAGTCATTGCCTTCAAAGTGGTTTATATATATATATATATATATATATATATATATATATATATATATATATATATATATATATATGATTTAACCATTAAAATTAAGGCCTGTTTGGACATATAATTAACACTGTAATGTGGTGTAACTGGCTAATCATGAGCCTTAATATTAGTTTGGAAGTTAACGTTGTCTCTATCAATGAAACTATTGGGACAAATCTATCCAAATTCCAAAGTGGGAATAAAAATATAAGGGGATGAAGAGGACGACTTATTCTAGTACATGTGGCAGGGACCAACCATCTAACGTGTCAGAGAAATTATACCCATCAGTTTGTTTTTCCCCATCCTTTTGAGGTCCACCGATCAGATCATGCTCTGGATAAATCGCTTTAAAATCACAGGGGAATTAATCTTTTTCGTTTTAAACTGTACACTTGATGGCATGCAATGCCTTCACGCATATACACGAGATTGGCTGATATAGGTGCAATGCCCTCCCTTGATGGCTGATATATCTGCAATGCCCTCACCTTTTCTTTGAGCCTTCATTTACATTTTCTCAATTTACCGAAAAATAAATCGATATGTGTGCATTTACACGAGAAGAGACCATGGAACGAAAAAGAAAAGAAAAGAAAAAGGTCAAATGCAAGGCCCTCATTCGAGGAGGGTAATAGAAGATGAAGACGGAGTAGATATGTATATAAATGCGTCGATGCTGATCAGGTGTTCTTCTCTAGAACGGAAAGAGCGGGTGTCAAATAGTTATTTGCTTTATCAGGCAAATGGGCCACCTGCAGTCGGAAACATGAAGATGATGAAGATAAATGAATTCAAAACTAGTCATTTCAGAATCAACTAAAGAAGAGAAGGAGAAATAAATAAAGAAAAATCATTCATTGCACTCGTTACCAGTTCATAGAGCTCTTTCCCTTGCTCAGCTAAGTATTCGTAACATACCTGCCCATAGTTCATTTTACATTTGAGTACGGACGCCATGTCACTATTTATATATATTCCAAACAAGAGCATAAGCAAAATGATGGAAATACCCACATCAAAACTTTTGTTTCTGGCTGTCGAATCATGCAATGCCTTCACACAGATATCAGCCACGTCGGCGCAGCTGATGCCCTGTATGCAATATGCCAATGGATGAGAGGATGGTAATGGAAGCATATCATGTCAATTGCCAAAACTATATATCAGGACATACCTGGGAAATCCTGTTCCCTTGATCAAAGATAAGCGCACGTTGTCCACCCGGTTCTTCCTGGAACACTCAGGATCAGATCAGCTATTCAGTTGTGCGAATAAACGAAGAAGAGAGAGAGAGAGAGAGAGAGAGAGAGAGAGAGAGAGAGAGAGAGAAACGAAAAAATACTCTTCAAGTCAGACTTTCAAACATCATTCACATCAAAATACATGATGAGCAAGTTTGGACATCCACCCAGTTCACTTGATCTGTTCAGGTTCTGAAGAAAAAGTTGCAGCCAGTTCTTTGAAATCAGCACACCTTTTTTTTTCATTGACTTGGTGAAGTTGAATGTGGACAATAGGTAAGTATGGGCTTGAACCTGAAACCTCAATGTTGAAATGCAGTGTGTCTACCATTGAGGCATGTGCTAGTACCCAGATCCCTTTTGAACACTAATTCACCCACTCTAAAACTATGCATGCCCCTAGAAAGGAATAAAAATTTCTGTGAAGATTTAGAACCTGCAGTGGCCCAGGGCGAATGATTGTGTATCCAAGGCCAGATCTTCTTAACGATTCCTCTCCAGCCTGGAATCAATATGCAATAGTTACAACTTACAAGTAACACAAACTGCTATAGTATTGTGTTTAAAGCTACTGAGAGTTAAGGAACAACCTTTTTGGCTTTAAGAACCTGTTCCCTTCTGCTCGGTTCGATTCCAAGTCCTGTACATGAAACCAATATAAAGTCTGTTTCTTGGCCAGTCTGCAAACACCCAAAATTCATTCAGACAAGGATTGGGATAAAAGCAATGGCCAAAACATCTGGATAACACAAAGAAATGGCTACATGTATAAGAATCAATTACTCTTCAAAAAAAAAAAACCAGGTATAAGAATCAATTACAATCAACCATAAAGATGAATGCTTATTACATGATCAAAGAGCAACAGGAATCCCAATACGGCCTCTCAAGTTGCAAGGAGCTTTCGCTAAATTACTTCTTCCCATTGTATTTATTTTATTTATTTCCCAGGTTTTCAAACAATTTACACGGCCTCTCATTGTATTTATTTCCCAAGTTGCAAGTAGCTTTCACTAAATTTCGTCTTCCCACAGCATTTATTTTATTTTATTTTATTTCCTAAGTTTCTCCTCAGTTTTCACGTAGTAGTAGTTTGGAAGGGCATTAAGGGCCCCTCTCCAAATGCCGTGGTAAGGAAACTCAACCCGAGTCCATGCATCAGCAGCAGCAGCAGCAGTAGTTTCGGAGGGCATTGGGGCACTGCCTCTACAAACGCCATGGTAGGGAAACTCAACTCTGGTCCACACCGCAGCAGAGAGGGTATACTACCAACTCAGCTATTAAGTTGTGTGCCGTTTCCTACCATTTTGACTCATTCAATATTGCATTCAATTTTATGTAAACAACAGGCCAATCAGGATTCTTTGGTTAATCAAAGATCAAAGAGAATTTAGTTTATTAGATCATACAACAACACAATCTGGAAAACTGGGGTAAAACTTACAGGCAAGGCTTTTATATATTCCATTATAAGTTTAAAGCTTCTAAGGTCCTGTGTCATTCCTGTGGGTCCTTCAATAGGCCTCTGCAACATGAAGGATAGAATATAAAGAATCAGTGTAGTTCCAGAAAATCTTGTAGCCTTAGTATGGCTGTAGGTACATCTCCAGAAAAGCACTGGATGCACACGATTGATTCAGAAGGGAAAAACAGCACACAACTTCACGATTCCTATGTATTTTTTTATAGAAACATTAATGTATTCCTATGTATCAGCATAGGACAAACCTGTCTTCTTGGTTCAAAACGAATAGTTAAAGTATGCACAAGGAAGGGGTCCAATGGTGGATCATCTGGCTTCACTGGACGGAAAGACGAAAAAGGTACTCTAACCTGCAAAAAGGCAGGAAAGAAAAAAGACGAAGAATCAGTTTATGTGGTGGGATCAGCAGCATTTAAAAAAAAATTTGTTTATTAGTATCGCTCTTTATGATGGCGTCAAATCTAATCACATGTTGCATTTTTAAAGATAAAGAGATCTCTGACCCTGCAGAAGCCCACTTTTGTGCTCATTCGAGAAAAATACAATTTGCTTTGAGATGTATCTGCGGATGGACCAGCTTCAAGAATTAAAATAAAGGATCTTCCATTCCCACCAACAGAGAGAACTAAGCCGTCATATCTGAACATGTTGCAATCAAATAATTGTTGGTCTCAGAAGCAATATATAAATGAGTACTTCAGATATCTGTAATGAATGATGAAAGAGGTAAGATATCAGCAAAAAATCTATTTACTGCAAAATAGTTGTCCACTGCTTGTGCAAGTATCTAGTACCTGTCAAGAGTGCTACCTAATGGAAGGGAAAGTTTTTTGGACAGTTCCACATAACCTCCTCTAGTAAACACATATCCTGCAAAAACAAAACATGACTGAAAACTCCTTCCTTTGTGACAGTTTACATAACTTGAATGCATCGTTGGAGGTTAAGCTACAGGCAACCCCAGGTTCCCTTTCTTCTTCTTCTTCTTCTTTTTTTTTTTTTTTTTTTTTTTGGAACTAATAACAAGATTTCATTGGAGAAAATCCGAGGATCAAGGAGAAAAGGGCCAAAAAACTGAATACAAGGCCAACTGAAATGAATTGTTTAACCTGGGCCGCTAAGAGACCAACAAAGGTTCTTGTTTTCTGAGGGTACTTTCATCTAGAAGCCTCTAATGGGTGGGAATCAAACTAAAGCACAACAATTTCCATCTGCTTCTAGATTTCTGAAACCTTTACCCAATCAAATAATTCCCAAACAAGTTCTGTAGTAAATAGGATGTTGACTTTGTAGAGTTGGTTTGAGTTTACCCAATTGTGAGATTTTAACAAATTAAACTCCATTCTGCTAGAAGGATTCTCAAATGTTGGGGAAAATAAAATAAAAAAAAATCTGAAATGAAGCTAGTCACAAAGTTTACCTGAGAAAACAGCATTTCCAGTTTCTGTGAATTCGAATTTAGCATCCATTCCCCCATCGTACTTGGCAGCAACGACATCCTGAAAGTAACTTCCCTGGCGAACTTCCCAACCCTCCAAAGACTCAGCAGATTTGAATTTTGCAATCAAGAGCTTGCTTTTGCTACTTTTCCCAGCCCGTAGCTGCGCCAGTTTATTGTTATAATCCTGCAAACCTATATCTCAGATTCCTTGTAGCAACTGCCAACAGCCCATTACCTTACTCAAGACAGTAATCAATTCTGCATACAGAAAGGCAAACAGGTGAAGCTTATGGGAATAAAACCTGGAATGCTTTGGTGATGTTGTATACTCCTTGATAATCCACTCTGTATAGATCCCCAGTTATAGCAGAACGAGCAGTGGCGCAATAGATGATCTTATTGCAACCTTCCATGGCAGTCTTGAGTGTCGAAGGTTCACCCACATCACCAATCACTATCGAGACTGATCTTGGAAGCATATCTATCACTTGCTGATCAGATTTTCTCACTAAAGCCTGATTCATCCAGACAAAGAAATCAACCTTGTTGGCATATAGTATGTTTTTTTTTCCATCATTGTATTGAAATTAATCATAATCATCACAATTGAAAGAAAGCGAGAAATAGGTGTGAACAATCAAAGGAGAAATGGTGTGTGTTTGAGAGAGAGAGAGAGAGAGAGAGAGAGAGAGAGAGAGAGAAGAAATACCTTGACCTTGTAGCCTCTCAACATCAATTTACGGACGACAATCCTCCCAATTCTGCTGGTAGCACCCACAACAAGCACAGTGGTGTCCTGAGCGCCAGGGATGGTAAATTCACACATGGGACCCCGAATAAGGACGGGATCGAGGCTATCATCTGTAGGGGTACGAGATATCTGACCGAGACCGGAGAACTTACGCCAGACCTCGTCGAAAATTTGACGGGAACGACGGCCAAGACCGACAGGGTTGACATCGTCAAGGGTCAAGGAAACAGAGGAGGGAGGTGTTTGTTTGGGGGACTGCTCATCACCATCTGATGCATCATCTTCCAACTGGCAGCGGCTAAGACCACGCTCTCGCCTTAATGATGACGATGATGACTTGGAATTGGGAATAGAAACACCCAAGAATTTGCAAGTCTGGAGGGATAAAGGATTACCATTATTCTTCAGCCAATTACCATGGATTTTACTACCACTTAGGGCCATGTGTTTTCTTTCTTTCTTTCTTTCTTTCTTTCTATTTTTTTTTTTTTTAAAGAAGCAACTAAACTGCTCCCTCTCTCTATCTGATAAATAAATAATAAAATTCCAAAGTTTATCCGTCTGAAAATGAAAACGAAGAACAAGGAAGGATTTAGCGAGTCATCCTGGAAAAAGAAAAGAAATAATGTGAGAAGAATAAAGGAGAAAGAAATGGACCAGACAAAACGAGTGACGAATGTGAGTGCCACATAGCTCCACTCCACACATCACCAACCACTAATATTTTGTGAAAGGGAAAATACATACGTACACTCTCCATGCCTAATAAGCCCTGCCACGTTCCTTTCCCTCCACATTTAATATATCATGGGCTCATTGTAGATGGATATAACCCATTTCTTTATGTATGTCTATACCCGCTTGGCATAGCCTACCTTGGTCAATGAGACACCACCGCGTATCAGCGCTCTCATTCCAGGCAAATAATACCCACTACTCAACTCAATCTTTTACTCATTTCCTTCTCTGATACTAGCTTGCCAAACATAAAATGATTAAGAGTCATATGCATACTTATAATCGAGAAAAGATGGACAATGCATGAAGGACGTCTGTGAGAAATATGTAAAAAAACAACATAGACAAGAAGCCACTTAAAGCTCCACTAATAACAGATTGTTCGCCATTCAAGATCTGTCTCACATAATCATAAAAAACGAAAGGCTTTTAAGTCAACTTTCTTGGAGACAACAGAAGGTTAGAAGAATTCATTTACAATTAGAAAGAATTACGTTAGGATAGCATAAAGACTTTGAATCCTATTAGAACACCGTGGACTCACATTTAAAGACCAACAAGAAAATTTCAACTTGGCCACTACCTTTCTTAATCTAAAAACAACATTCAATAAAGAACTTCAGGCCTTTGCCACGCGCAATCAATCAATCTCTATGGTGTAATATTGTTTATCATAGTTTTTAATTTCTTATCTTAGACATTCCATTTTGTCGAGTTAGACTATAAAGTCCAAAATCTTTAAGTTAGTTTAGATCCATTACTATCCAGTGTCATTGTTGCACTGTCTTTGGAGTACATTAAATATCCATGACCTCCTTCGTTGGATCTCACCAATCACCAAGTCCTTATCAAATTATATCAGTCATGACTACACATTTCAATTGTATTGTCCTGTAGATAATTATCTTTGTTTTTCTCTGCTTAATTTAATTTTCCTTCGTTGATCATGCTTTTTGCTTTCTAATTTATTAATAAAATTCATTATTAAACTTTAATTTTTAATTTTCTTCGTCCATCATTATATTATTGAGAAGCTTGAAAACACTATCACTATTGAAAGAGAAATCTCTAACTCGAGGTAAAAAGATTTCATTTTTAAAGATTAATTCTTCTGTTCTAAATTGCCTGATCATTGTAATATTAGTGGTTGAACAATTAGATTAACTGTCATAGGTCTAATCCTAATTTAACTAGTTCAACACCTGAGATCACAAGCATTTAATCAATTTGAATTGAGTACGACTCCAGCACATCTGATACAGCACATCTGATACTATTCGTAATCATACACATTTGACCAAATTCACACAATTTGTAACACGTGTGGGCATACATATGAATTGAACATTAACAATTTATATATTTTAAGTTCTTTTCTTCTTCTTTTTTTTCTACTCTCAACATCAATGTAGTTACTTATTTTCTTACTAATAACAGTGCTCTCTGTGTCCAATGAATTTTCATGTTGGAGACAATCACTAATTGCTATTGTATCTCATCTCATGGATAAGGGTTTTTTTTTTTTTTTCTACTGACTATCTTTCATTATGCATGCGTACGTCCTCACTTGGTCTAACTCAATGCTAGGTAAGATTTCAACATCAATCACATCCACCCCATCCATCAAATGTGCCGCGCCAGGTTGAAACACCATGGATCATAGGTGGGCCACAACATAGGTAACAGTCTAAAAGGTTGCGGCAGTGGCCAAAACTGAGAGCTCACCATTTAAACGTGTATAGCTGCAATATAATACACGTGTGTAAGTTAAATTTGGAAACTACACTTAAATATTGTGCTTAAATTAAAGAAACTTAAAACTTTGTGGTCAGAATATTTTTTTAGTGAACTGAGGGTTAGAATGTTTTCTGGTCATTCATTTGTTTTAATATGCAGTGAGATGTGTGCGTGTACACCCAATCTAACACAGTCAGATGAGATGACTAGAGAAAGACAATACATGGCAGTACTATAGTACAAAAGATCATGATAGGATTCTTATAGAAAGTATTGACTAAGTAGATTATTTATCCATCTATCATATTTCCAAAAACACACCACTGGATTATTAAGATGATCATCAGTCTTAATCAGAATGTTGTGAGACATTTTTGTTATTTGCTAAGTGATTTTGTTAACTATCTCACTACAAAGCCGAATTTTCTACTGAACAATGATCGGACCATATCGTCTCTTTTTAATTTAATTGTAAGCATTTGTAAGGTGAATATTAATTAAATACTTTCAACTTTCAGTCCAGGACTGAAGCCTAAACTGAGGGGACGAAACTGGATACAATAGATAGATAACGGTGTGGGAAGCGGATCAGGTGGTATTGCCAATGTCATCCCCAGTGGTGGTGTATGATGTGTCAGGCACCTTAGAGTTTTTGGTGGCGTCCATCTGTTTTGTCAGTTGATTTTTAAGGCATGAACCCAAAGAATGAATTACATCATGAGCTCAAGTAGACTACAACAAAGCAAACAATGGTCATTTAAAGCTCACCATTAAAAACTTCCAGAGGGTTACAAAAGTTTTTAAATCAAAGCTGATATTGGTGTTTTCCCTTCATCAGATAATGAGTGACCTTATCAATCGGTAGGATGGCAAATAAACATTACAGTGCCGTAGGAAGTTTTTAATGGCTGTGGTCAAATGACCACCGTTTCCTGTGGTGTGGTCCACTTCTTTTTTTGGACCATGCTCTAAACTGATCTGGCAAAACGGATGGATGGAATGGATATAAAAGATACACATCCAGGTGGGCCCCAAAATGCTCAAAATATCACACACCACAGCTGGGGGTGGTCTTGGGATGCCAAAAAAGCCTTTAGTGAACCCTCCAGCATCCAGGTGGGTAATGGTCGGTGCTGGAAAAGCTGTGGACCCACAATGATGTATGTGTTTGCGCAGATTCAAATCTCCGGTGGTCACCTCACAGGAATCAGTGGAATGGTCCACCGGATATTTAGATCTGCCTTATTTTTTTGGGCTTATGGCCCAAAATGATCTGGCGAAATGGATAAATGGAGTGATGGGGCCCACAGCATTGACCAGTACTAAGAGGGGTCCGCCCACGTCCGATGGTGGGACTCTCAGAGGCGGCGGTAGGCTACAGGCAATCCGCATCCACTCAGTGAACTCTTGTGTTCGGTCAGGTAGTGTGTAAGGTGTGTGTGCCAACTGCCACGTACCAAAAAGTCAGGGTGTTACTAAGGGGTCGTTTGAATGCCTATTGTAATCGGATTTCAAGTAATCCAATGATAGGTGTAATGTGTTTACAGTCTACTGTCTTTATGCTGTAATATATTTACAAGTAAACCACTGTTTATGGATAATCTATAAATTGTTTAGAACCTGTGATTGGGTATTCACGTATGACGTAACAAAGTTTAAAGTGATGAATTCTTTAAAAATCATTATCAGGTATTCACATAACAAAGTTTAAAGTGGTAAATTCTTTAAAAATCATTAAATAACAAAAATAAATAAAAATGCCAACATTTAAGATAGATTATTGGCTTAAACCCCACTCAATAAAGCCCATAATTGATCCACACCCGCACATGCACTTATACCGCAGTGAGTTTTCACGACATTGGGTACTCGAACTCATGACCTCCTATTGAAACTCTTGTTAATCTACCACTGAGGCATGAGTAAGGACCCTCTTTATGCTAAACCAATAATTTGGTAGGCCTAAAAATTCAAATTTCCTTCTGTGATGAAAATCCATTGAATGTAAATAGTTATCTATTAATTCAGGCATATAGTGTACTGACGATGTGTACTAGTGTGCTCCACATGTACAGTGGCCCCACATTGTTGGCCACCGGTTCATTGCCATACATGTACAGTTAGATATACATGCACCATTAACCCACATATACAGCGGGCCATTCAAAATACAAACATACACTGGCCCCACATATGTTGGCCACGTGTTCATGACCATATATGTGCAGTTAGACATACAAGCACCATTAACCCACATATACAGTGAGCCATACAAGTGCAAAGAGAGATACACAATACAAACAGACATACAAAGATGGATTACAAAGCGGGCATGATTATGTGTACAACGGGACCATAGTAGATGATCCCACATACAATGGGCCAAATCGTGACCGTTAATTCCTTGAACACAGATCGACTTTATAGTGAGCCCCAAATCCAAATCAATCCAAATCATGTGCAATGGGCCACAAATGCATAATGTTCTATATCACTGACCCATGGGTTCGGCTGTTGAAAGAAGGGAAGGTGGGAACGCAAAAACTGTCATTTTACCTTCATCAAAAAATTTCAAATAATAGATCCAATGCTTGCAATCTGTTTACTTGTAATCTGAAACATGCCATTTTGCCATGTTTCGGATTACAGCTAAAAGTTGTAATAATCTGTTTACTTATTTATAATCTGAAACATGCTAAATGTGCTTATCCAAATGACCCATATAATCTGATTACCTGTAATCAGATTACAGCATGAGGATTTTACAAGCATCCAAACGACCCCCTTACGAAGTGATCCACACGTCTCATGAGCTTCTACCCTTGAACATTTTTCATAAAAGTTGACCTGCATAATCAAGGACCATACAAACGTGTCATTAGCTTCTACCGTTGAAGATTTTTTACAAATGTTTGACTTGCCTAACCATGCAAACGTCTCTTGAGCTTCTACCATTGAACGTTTTTCATAAAAGTTTGACCTGCCTAATCAAGGACCATAAAGATTTATGATCTATGGCACGATCACCGTGTACCCTATGCGAGGAACAATCTGCCTAATCAAGAACCATAAAGATTTATTATCTTCCTAGCCTTGCTTAATTCATTCGTTTAGGGCCGGGTCAGGCTCATTATCAGCCCTGGCTCCATCGGAATAATTCCAGGCTCAATAATGAACCTCACCCTAAAGATAAAGATAGTGGTTGCAGAGGCAAGAGTTCAGGCTGCAGGCGTTGACAATATCCAATATCTCAAATTGTTTTAATTTCTCCATCTAATATTTCCCCACACAAACAACCTAATCAATACAGGCATAGAGGATATCCTAATTGCAAATGTTTCAATCTACATCTACATTATTACTCCACGCAAACAATATAATCAATTTTCCCAAACAACAAAAAAGTAAAGCTCATTTGTTCTACAACTGAGAATATTGGCAATTCGTTGGTGATTGTGGAGAAAGCAAAATTGGCCCCATTTAAACAGTTGCGATAATCTGATCAGCGTGTTTCTTGCACCACAGTTAGCTCGTCATATGAATGAATGAATGGCTCAGATTGACAATAGATCACTCCACGTGCCGTTTAAAAGGTTTGGGAACATTACTGTCCCCATGACATGCACACACACAAGAGTCCCCAAATCCGCGGCACAGGCCAATCAAGGCTAGACTGGCCGTAATAGTTGTCTAGGAAGAGGTGAGGGTGCACGAAATGAAGTTGCCGTAAATGAAAGACTTCATTCAGATCATTGGGTACTTATTTTCTTTTTCTTCTTTTAAATAGAAAGGCATTCATTCTACAAAAAGAAAAAGGACAGCATGGTGAAACAAATGCAGCACGGGCTGCCCCTCCCAAGAAAAAGAAAGAACAACATATTAAAAAAGAAAAAAAAAAAAAAAACCAACCCCCCGAATTTCCACTAAAGGAAGACTTGACAAATTAGGACCATTTTATAGTACAACCGCCATCCATGGGTAAGATGGCGCACCGGAATACAGGATAAATCAAAGAATCACCTCCCCAGCAAGGTCGGGAACGCCGAGCAAGCAGGCAGGTGGGACGGCAGATATGGTTAGGTTATTGTAGAGGGGAAGCAAGCATCCAGGCCGGTGATGACCATCTTCTTCCAAGAGGAATTTTTCTTCTTGACTATTGTTGAGCACATCCCTTCCCCCAGCCTCTTTCTACATCTGGCCAGCTTCTTGCCCTACAATGGCTGTTTGTCCAACTGCCCATTCCAACAGTCTCTTCTTGGAATCCTCTTTGAGCTTTCTCCTAATAACCCTAGCACTGTACAACTTGATTATCCATTGTTCCCTGCAACCTCTGCAGCTCTCTGCCTCATCATCTCCATTACTGCAGCTCTCCGCCGAGAATCAGACTGTTGTTGCAACCTCCTCAAATGTTCTTTCAGATCCCTGCACACCACAACAACATAAAGTTAGTTCCATCCCCAATGGTTAAATGACATGGCATCATCAACCAATGACGTTCAAAGATGGAAGGGAGATCATACGCACTTGCAACGGGGTACATGGCATGCTGACTCTTTGCAAGCTCGCGCATGGAGCTGAAGGAGATACCACATTTTCTTGCAAAGAACACAACCTCCAGATGCACGAACTCCGCATTGTATCCCATGGCGGAAAAGCCCCTTAACCTTGCGGCAATTTGGGTATTGGCATTGTGGAAAGCGACACTGAGAAGCATGCACTAGAAGATCCAGCATTTTCCGAAGCTGAAGCATATCATTCTCAATTAGAAAAAAGAAGAAGAAGAAGAAGAAAAGGGAGGAGGCTGTGAAAACACGAACCATCAATATTCCAAAAGAAAAACAAAACAAACAGAAAAGGGAACTGTCCAACATCGAACTCTCTCATAATGGAAACAGAATGAAGAACAGAGAACTTCTGAATGGTGCTACCTCATGTAATTCTATCACAAGTTACTATCACAAGTTACTGCTCACATTGTTTCACCATATCCACGCTTGTTAAGAAAATGGAATGAAATTGCAGCACAAATATTGCAAAGAGGAAAAAGAACACTGAAGTTCATCAACCACACACAAATGCAAGTCTAAACAACGTAAGCAGATTCCAATAAAGAAAATAACAAAAAATACCTGTAAAACTCGTTTTTGCCGAGCTTCTTTGTTCTGTGCATCACGATCAGCTGTGGATGGGTGATTTGTCAACTTATGAGCATGCTCAACACCACCATCCTTCTGATAACAAGTATTGCACACGTCAAAATCAGGGCAGATTTCACAACGCCATCCTTGACCAGCTTCAATGTCGTTATGGCAGACATTGCATGTGGTCACAAAAGCAGGTGCAGTTGGATTGTGAAGATGATATAGGACCATCATCGAGGAATGCTTCGCTCGGCGTAGAGTATCATACTGATAATGGTTTCCTTGACAAAGGCTCAGAAATGCCTGCCTGGTGTCAAAGAACTCACTTTCAAGAATCTCATCTTTATCTTTGGTATCTGCAGGAACATCATTCACTTCAACCTGCAAAGTGGTCCTCTTGTATTAGACAATTTGATATGACATCAGAGATTTCATCCAGGTGATGGTTAAAAAGGATTCTTATAAGACAGAAAATAAGGTAGAAACATTGATTAGAAGATGAAACCTTTTGAAATAGAGGACTCACTGGATTGAGTGCATGCTTCTCCCTACTATTGATGGGATGTCTATCCCTTTCATCGACCTTTTGCTCTGCATCGTGACACCTGTTGTAAAATAAATTCCGCAATATTAGATGCTACACAGAATCATGCAGCCCTCTTCTGTCCATTCATTGAACTGGGAATCAACATCCAAACATATTAAACTCGAGATATATTGCACCAATAGTGCTGAATGGAAATCCCAGCAGAATTCATCAAATGAAACCATGTTATTATTTACGGGTGAGCGTTGGCCAAAACAGGTGGTACAAGTTATCTATCATGGGAGAAGTACAACTAAAAACAACTACCATCTTCTGTGTAGGGTGATTGGTGATCCTTTGGTGGTAAATGGTAGGCCACTACGACTCATCTGTAAAAGAATATCTGCATTATTTTATAATGCTTATATCTGTGAGTTCCCCCCCCCCCCCCTTTTCCAAAAAATAATAATAAAATAATAAAATAAAATTAAATAAAATAATAAATAAAATTAATTTATAATGCTTACATATCCGTGAGTCAGGGGAAATCTTCTGAAAGCTTGACATTATTTCCCAGTGGCGTTCCAATGAAAGTAAACGAGAACAAGCAGCCACAGGAATGGAGCCCTAAACAAAAGATAAATCATCATCCTGACATTGTTCGGCCATCCCCATGATTAAAACTTGAGGGGCTACGAACAAATTAAGAAATGACAATGCCTTCCTGTAAAGATAATCAAGTGTCTGCTCTTCCACAAGAAAAAGTACAGACAATCTCCCTTACAGGTTTTTGTTTTTTTTTGAGACGATGATGAAATTTCATTAAAAAGGCCGGGGCCAAAGAATACAAGGAAAAAAAAACACTGAAACTATGAACAAACTATAAATGAGCCACTGAAAAGAAGGCTCAAAACTACCCATGATACCATTCTTCTACATAAAGAAGGGCCCTTTCAATCACTTTTGATGCTCTCTTTTTATTTCTAAAACCAGTGTTTTAAATATCGACGATATCAGCCGATATATCCCATGACATATCTTATATCCCACCTGTGCGATAGAAAATGCACAAGCAATGCCGATATATCCCACCCATTCGATCCTGTGAGCATTTTCGATTTTCAATCCATGTTTTTATTGTAAATCACATTAAACCATTGTCAAATGGTTACAAATCTATGATTCTTCATGCTTTTGATGAAAAATCATGGATTTGGAACTTCGATTTCGAGATTTGAGGGAGATGGGTCAAATTGTGAAAAATCAAAATTTCTCAATTTCTCACAAATCAGTTGCAATCTTTGTATCCAAACACAAAATTAAACATGTATGTAACCTGATCTAGTGATTTTTCTTTTGCTTTTGAATGTATTGCTTGTGTTTCCATACATTTCTTCTTACGTTTATAAATTATATGAGACTTTGAATATACTTGCATCAGTTTAATTAGAAAGCACATATATTAGAACCCCATACAAAGGGAACCCCTATTATGTGCACTTTAAAAAAAAAATGTGAGTGTGTATTGATGTATTTTTCAACAATCCTGGAAGTTTCATTGAAAAAATCGACCAACTTCCCAATGTTCCCATGTTTCCCAACAACAACAATACATTATGCGATACAACCGATATATCCCATGCGATAACCAATATGTATCTGTATCCAGTGTTCGAAGTATCGGTATCGCTACAAGTTTCGCTGGCCGGGGATACAGAAACAATATCGATATCGCCGATAATATCGTTGATAAACGGAAATGTGAGGAAACATGTGGAAAACGGTTGAATTTTCAGCGAAACTTCATGAGATGTTAAAATGTACATATTTGCATATTTAGAAATAAAAAAATTTGCAAAAATAATGCATACAATACAAGTTTCCATTTAATGAGGCCTTAAAAGCATATGTTGTTGTAAGAAATCAGTCCAACCATCCCACCTGGCCTATTTAACCATCCAAACTTCCATCCAAACATCCATTGATATTGTAAACTATCAACAACACGTGATATTTCACCAAGAAATCATCAACAATTGGAAAGGAAATGAAAGATTGTGGTCTCAATCAGTGTTCGCATTGTCGACGAAATGTCGATAATATCGCCGATAATATCGGTGTCGCTAGTCTAGCGACATCGAAACCCCCATTTTTCGTTTCTCTCTGGATTATCGGCGATATCTTCGATAATCTTTGATTTTTTCCGACAAAATAGGTAAAAATGGAAAAATAAACCTTTGATTTCAGTAATACCTGGTTGATGGTTGATCAGAACTCGGAAGCAAAGAATCTCATGGGAAGCAATCGACAGCGCTTGTCTCATGTGACTCACAGATACATGATTTCAGCGAAAAATCAGAGATTTAGGGAGATTGTTTGAAACCCTCGTCGAAAATCGCCCCTGTTCGCTGGAAAACCCTCTTCGCAGACGAAACCCCTTTTTTTTTTGTGTTTTTTTTTTTTTTTTTTTGCTTTTATGCTTCAGCAGAAGCAAACAAGGGCACCGTGCGCTTCAGCGTACTGAGTAAACTTTCTGGGCCCACCGTGAATGTATGTGATTTATCCACGTCGTCCATTCATTTTTCTAGTTTATTTTAAGGGTAAATCCCAAAATTAAAGCATATCCACAACTCCAGTAGACCACACCACAAGAAACAATAAGAATAATGATTTTCACCGTTGAAACCTTCTTAGGCCCCACAGTGATGTTTATTTGTCATCAAACCTTTTTTAAAATATAAAAAGGCATGGATGAAGGGTTAAAATAAATATCAGCTTGATTCAAAATTTCTGTGGCCACCAAGAAGTTTTTAATGATATGCGTTCAATTCACAAAGTTTCCTGTGGTGTGGTCCAATGAAGATTTGAATCTGGTTCATTTTTTATATCACACACTAAAATAAGCCTTCATATATAATGGACGGTGCAGATGTAAGGTATATAATTCATAATGGGTCCCACAGTTAGGGATCCATCAGAAGCGGATGGGCTACTGTACGTCACACCAGCTATATAGCTGTTGTAGGTACGTGTCGTGCGAAGACCAGCGCTGACGTTCCTCGAGCTTCGAGTTGTACGAACAGTTCAAAGGAGATCAAAGTTACGTTGGCCCCACAGTGATGTATTTATTATATCTACACCGTTCATCTGTTTTTAGAGTTCATTTTAGAGCATCATCCAAAAAATGAATCATATCCAAAGATTATATGGACCGCACCATAGATAGCAGTAGAGATAATGATTTTCACCGTTAAACAATTTGTAAGGCCCACCATAACGTTTATTTTGCATCCAATCTGTTCGTAAAAATACAAATATCCGAATGAAGTGGAAAAACAATTTTCATACTGATCCAAAACTTTTGTGACCTCAAAAAGAGTTTCAATGGTAGATGTTCAATCCCCCACTCGTTTTTGTAGTGTGGTCCACTTGATAGTTATATCTGTCTTATTTTTCGTCTAAAGGCTTAAGGCGAGCTCTTCAAATGGATTAACGGTTTGGATATAACACACCTCATGATCAGACCCATATTACTTGTTGATGTCAATAGCTGGTATGAGGTGCACCTGCCAATTCGCTTCCGGACTGCGCCGGAACGAAGTGAATTGCACACTGAGTAAAATGTGGGCCCATAGTAATTGTGTATTTGATCCAACTCAGTCTATCCATTTTATTAGATGATTTTAAGGCACAAGCCAAAAAATGAAGCATATCCAAAGCTTGAGTGGACCACACCACATGAAACTGTGTGAATTGAATGTTTACCATTGAAAAATTATCGGGGCCACAAAAGTTTTGTATCAACCTGATATTTCCGTTTTTTATTCAACCATGTCCCTTTGATCTTATGAACAATTTGGATGACAAATAAACATCACTAGGCCCTATGAAGATTTCAATGGTGGAAATTATTATTACCACTGTTTCATATGGTGCGGTCAACTTGAAACTTAAGATAAATTTATTTTGTTTATTATTAGAGTAATTTCTTATGGAAATGTATGCTTTTTTGGGCCCCATTAAATGAAAATTTATTATTTAATGCATTTTTTTACAAATTTTTAATTTCTAAATATACAAATATGTGTATTTAGGCATGTCTTGAAGTTCCATGAAAAAGTTTCATGAAAAAATTTCACTGCTATAATATTTTTCTCCGAATTTCCGGTTATCGGCGATATTATCGGTGATAACGATATTATATCTTTATCCCTGGCCAGCGAAACTTGTAACGATACCGACAACTCAAAAACTGGTCTCAATATCGTGCGTGTTGCGATATCGATAATATTGAGATATTATCAATATTATTAATGAGCAATTAAACACTAAACACAATCATGTGCCCATGAAAAAAAAAAATTTGAAATAAAAAATTTTCTAATAAACAAAATTTTGATGATATCAATACTTTGGCGATATTATTGAAATATTGTCGATACACTTGTGATACAAGCATTACCTAGAATTTACATAATAAAAAAAATTAGCGATACATTGGTGATATTTACATTGGCTATACAAGTGACACCTAGAATTTACGTAGTTGAAAATATTGACGATTACATTAGCGATACATTGCTAATACCTGAATTTCTGATACTACCAGCGTTATCAATATCACTACTAGTGTTATCAGTACCGCTGGGCTAGAGACAGATAATATCAAAGATAATTCGAACATTGTCTGTATCCAAAGGGTGTGATACATTATGCGATAACGTTATTTAAAACATTGTCTGAAGCAACGCTCATTTCTTTCCCACCATATAGCCCATATAACCGCTAACAAGCTTAAACTCCATCTCTTTTTCCGGGACTTTCCCATCCCTCCGCCATGATGAGAGATAAAATGATCTTCTATCAACATCAGGAACACCCAAAGCACCCCAAAAGATTGAAGGAAATCATCCCACACTTCCGAAGAAAAGAGCAATGAATAAACAAGTGATCCACCGATTCCACATCTCTTAAGAACAACAGCCATACATTTGGGAGAATCATATTCTATTGCAAAGGTTGTCGATCGTTAACACTCTATTCATCCCCACTAGCCATCTGAAAGCCGCCACCTTTAAAGGAGCACCATAACTCCATACATAGAATGTTGGAGATATCCCTTTAGATTCGATTCTCTCAGTTATGAGACCATAGAGAGACCTAACTGAAAAGGACCTGGACTTCGCTTTCAACCATAAGATGTAATCTGCTTCTGATAACACTACAGATACCTTTGCTAACAGTTGCATCAAATGGACCAAATCTTTGATTTCCTCATCCGCCAAATTACTTTTGAAAGTGGGAGCTCAAATGACCTCATCCCCTAACTGAAAAACAATCGCTCACCTTCGTGCCCTCTTCCCTAGCTATCCCCGCTAAAGATGGAAACCTATCCCTCAGCTTCACTTCACCCACCCACCTATCATCCCAAAATCTAATTCCATTACCAACCCCCACATTAAATCCTATACCCTCCCAAACTTCCACTTTCAAGGACGCGATAGTTTTCCACAAGAAAAAAGATCGATATAAAGATGAAGCTTTAGTCCACCACCTCCCATCCTCTACCCCATACTTTCTCGCTATAACCCTCCATCTAGCTTCTCCCTCTGACCCAAACATCCAAACCCATTTTCCCAACAAGGCTCATCTCCTCTTAACTTCCTAAAACCCGCACCTCCTTGCTCTGTCGGATTGCACACTTCTTCCCAATTCAAGAGATGAAACCTATGTTTCTCTCGCGACCCTCCCCACAATATCTGTTACAATTGAATTCAAAAATGAAAGCTCAAAGTCAAGCTCAACCTCAATTATGCTTATCAAACTGGGGAAAAATCAATCCCAACCATCAGAAAACAACATGTGATAGCATCAATACGAAATGACAGATGATTAGGAGTCAAATCTTAGTCAAACTCGTCTAATATAATTTTCAGTTACCAACTAACAGTATATTTGGTCACCAACTCACCATCAAATTTTTATAGGTGGCAAAAGAAAACAGTATTGATCAGATTGATCCAGTCAAGAAAACAACATGATACGTCTGAGAATATTGCAAATAAACGATACTAAAGCATCTCCTCAAAAGAAAACAACAAGCATGCAGAACAAAGTTCTAGAAGGCAACAAGACAGGTAAGGGAATACGATGCTTACCTGTCACAAAGCTGAAAATTTTTGCATTGGTTGCAAACCCAACGCTTTCCAGTTACCATAAGGTGACAACAATGATTGCATGCATGCTGCAAGTGAACCATGATAAAATCTTCCTTCATTGGACAGATGGTCTCACCGAGCTGTGGAAAGGAGACATTTATAAGGAAAAAAGAAGAACAAGAACAAGCAATAATAGATCGAAACAAGCGAAAGCAGAAAATAGTATTTAAGAAACTTGGGTCACTGGCTGATTTTAAAAGGATAGAAGTCAATAACATAGTCAACTATACAAGGTGAACTTCCATCATTCAATAACAAGTAACTCCACGTAATGGTCCATATCCACTTACTATGAAAAGACAAACATTTCATGTACTCATATGCTATTTAAAATTTCAGAATCAAGAAAGCTTGGCGGGAATGAACTCTAAAGTTTGGTGGGAATGAACTCTACAAAAGTTAATGAACAATTAAATACTAGAAAATATAAGAAAAGATAGAAAGAAAGAAAAATAACCTTCTGCAAGCAAAAGCAGAAAATGGTATTTAAGAAACTTGGGTCACTGGCTGATTTTGAAAGGATAGAAGTTAATAACAAAGTCAACTACATGGTGAACTTCCATCATTCAATAACAAGTAACTCAACGTAATGGTCCATATCCACTTACTATGAAAAGGCACAAACATTTCATGTACCCATATGCTATTTAAAATTTCAGAATGGAGAAAGCTTGGTGGGAATGAACTCTACCAAAGTAAAGGAATGTTCAAGGACTAGAAAAGAAAAGAAAAAACCTTCTGCATTAGTAAAGCATCCTTTGAGGCATTGCCCGAAAGATCAGCTTGGCCAGCAGCTTTTAAGGCCCTTTTTGTTATAGTTTTTTTCGTCTTTCCTTTCTTCTGTTGTTTCCTACCATCTTCTTCTTGACGAAGTTGATTGATCATGTCTTCCGCAGCACCAGGCCAGTAATCACCATCAAAATATGGCAAACGAGCTGCAGTTACCTTAGCTTTACATTCACCGGTAGAGACAAAGAAATGGTCATATAAGTTAGTGAGATCAACCACGATATTTTCCTTGGCAGCTTTCCTTAGCATTGCTAAATACCTGAAAAATGAAGACTGATTATCAAGGTGGCATTGGACAAGAAAACATTCAACTTCAAGATAACCAATTTTAACACAGTAATTTGTAAATACTAGTTACAGTCATTATCAGACTCACCACTCCCGGAGTTTATCAGATTTTGGTGTCTTTTGAATCTCAGGATGGCAGTATAAAATATAATCTTCACCCTTCAATGGAGGACAAGCCCAAATGTAGCAGCTTGTGAAACCCCGCTTCTTGCAGTATTCAAGGTATCCTATCTGAAAAAGACAGGAAGAACAACATAAATATCAAAGTAAATCATCACTATCATATTGAGATACAGAAGCTCCCCAATAATTTAAAGAACAATAATGGAACTAAATCAAACATCCACTTGAGAAGATCAAAATAACAACAAAAAACATGGAAGAATCATGATAAGAAGCCAGAGAGCAAAGTCTGTGAGTACCAAAATTTCATGGTAGACAAATGTACGAAGAGCCTCCCCAGTCACTGTCTTTATCTCAGGCCTGAAGTATTTGACAGAGTCCAAATATGAAAGATAAACACGCCGTTGATTTGGGTATTGGCATTCTGAGCCAAATTCCTGGACATACATGCCAAAAAGGCACACTTCTACACCTTCTATCTTCTGAAACAACAGAATGACCTGAAAGAAGCGTTGCTAAGGGCATCAACAGAAGAGTCCTCAAACATGCACCAATCCATTCGCAACTAAATCTTATATCAATAAAAAAGTGAGAAAAGATGTGCCTTTTCTTCCTTATCAGTGTTCAATGCTTTCACAATGCCCCATAACAGGAGATGAAGATAAACCTTTTTAAATATAAAGATGAGGAAAATTTTGTTTATAACCTATAATAAAATGTAAGTCATGTACCTTGGATTTGTATGGGAATTCTGTTGGATAATTCTCCTCTTGAAAAATCTCCAAAAACCGCTGCTTCACTTCCAATTTTTTATCGACTGATGAAACTACTCTGATTACAAGTGATTCTGCTCCCGGTACCTGTAAAGATCAACTACCAATCAGCTTACTGATGTTGAAAATTAACGGATGGTTGCAATCCTAGACAAAAGCATCTAGCAGCAGTCATCAAATATGACATGCATTGATGTTGATGCCTGTGTTACGTCTCACCAAACAGATAGAAATCATAGCCACATATGCTGCCAAAGGGTGAATAAAGCTACCAATGCAATATATAACTAGCGTGTTAAAATGAGGACGACTATCAAATTAATGAGCATGCTTGAAAACTTGTGACTTCACTTTCAGACAACCTCAGAATCATGACTAAAGTGTATGAACCTCGAAAGAAGGGCAAATTTTCTGGGGGGAAAAGAAGGAACTATTGTAAACTAACTAGTGATAACCCTGAACTGCTATTAACATTCTCATTCAACTCTGACAATTTTCGGTGGGATAAAAATAATAAATTATCATTCTGTGAAGTAGCGCGCCTGGAAAGTTTCAAGTGTATGCTTATTCAGGTAACCCGGCAACCCACTCAGACCAACATTTCCAATTAATAACCCTAAGCCATTCTATGTCATCCACGAGCCTCTTATATAGTTTGCTCATTACCAGTTCATCTACATACATACATGACTGATCCTATGTTTATAGGCATGTACACATGCATGTGTCTATGCATGCGCGTGCACAGTGTGTGTGTGTGTGTGTGTGTGTTTGAGAGAGAGAGAGAGACAGAGGTGGTCTCACACACAAGTTGGATGATAGTGTTATCATCCAGCCAGTCCATAAATGCACATGTGTCAAGTGTGTACAACATCTAATCCGTTCGAAAGATTGGTCCCACCATAAGGAACAGCTGATGCAAAAATTAGGCTATTCTACTCATGACATAGGTCAGTCACACACAGATGACTCTCACACAATAGTTGGATGATAGTGTTATCGTCAAGCAACATCCAACCTGTTCAAAAGATGAACACCTGATACAAAGATCAGGCGATTCCACTCATGAAATTTGCCACACTGTAAAAAACAACGTTCAAATGCCTATCCGATGCTAAGAAAAACAGCCCACTATTTTTGTGCAAAGTGGTCTTCATGGTGGGGCCAACCTTTTGAAAAGTTTGAATGTCATTCACACATGAAGCATATAGCTAATTGCACAGTAGTCAGGTGATAACTTTATTTCCAACCAGTCTGTGAGACCATATATCTATAACTACATGCATGCATATTCAGTCTACATATAACGTGGGCAGCTTGCGGGCATTTTTCCCACATAATTAGTTTGATAGGGCGGAAGATCTTAAATATTCAAAGGATATGACAAGATATTTTAAATGAAGTCAGGAAATTTTGAGAACTGTAAGATGTGGCCATTGTTCAGTGTAGGGTTCAGATTTCACCAGCAAAAAGCCTCTGATGGCTTATAAATTTTACCTGCATCTTTTAAGTGTCTGATGCAAGCAACCCAAACTTCTCTATGTAGCCCGCATGGAGGCAGTAGTAAAGTGGCCATGCAACAAAGACTGTGTCAGGCCCACTATGATGACGGTGTGAAATCCATACTGCATGTCTGTTATGCTAATTCATTTTAGGACATCATCCCAAAAACAAGGCAGATCTAAAGCTGGAGTGGGCTACAACACAGGAAAACATGGTGATCCATTGCCATGCTCTCTCTCTCTCTCTCTCTCTCTCTCTCTCTCTCTCTCTCTCTCTCTACTTTGCTACAATTTCACCCCTTTTTCCCCCATTCATATTTCACCTACTTTCTCTCTCTCCCATCCACTTTCTACGTGTATGGCACGTGCTCCTTCCCTAGTAAATATAAAGATATATACATTTGAGTTCATGACATGTAAGCTGTTAGGAGATTTTTCAAACAAACCAGCTATTTTCCTTCTAGAAAGTAAGCGCTTAGTTATTAGAAAAAGAAACTTAACACTTCTAAGGGTGGTTTTTTTTTTTTTTTTTTTGGTTGGCAATATGCGTGCAAGCCTCTCAAGGAAAGGGGAGGGGATTAGAAACTTGGAGCAAATGAACCACATTATGCTTGGTTAGTGGTTGTGGAGGTTTAGCTCTAAGGAAGGCAGGCTTTAGAAGAGTTTGTTGCTAGAAAATATGGCATCCAATAGGGTGGTTGAGAGGTAAGCAATTCCTCCAATTATAAGGCTTCCGGTCGGTAAAAGGGAGTCCTTAGGTTGAAGAACAAATTCAATAATGGAATTCATTTCTCTTGTGGAGATGCTAAAAATAAAATTATTAGATTTTGGGAGGATGTGTGGATTGGGGAGTCACCATTATCCGGTCTTTCCTAGGTTGGCCAATCTTACTCCGGATTGAGAAGTGACAATTGACAAATGCTACTCCCTCAACAAGGGCAAGGTGGTGTGGTGCCCACAATAATAAAGGAACTTGTCGAATGAGGAAGATGAGGATCTTCTTCGGTTTTTGGAGTGGCACCATTGCTTCATTCCGATAGTGGGGGAAGGACTATCATTTGGACTTTGGAAAAGTTGGGCCGGTTTTCGGTTTGCTCGTTTTACAAGCTCTTAAGCCACTCCCCCATCAAATGAGTGCAAATGTTTAGTTTCCTTCGTTTGGACCACCAGTGCCCCTCCCAAGGTGGCGGCATTTGCATGGTTGGTGGGTAGGAACAGGATTCACACAATCGACAATATTCATATGAGAGCTCCAGTAATCCCAAACTATTGCATGATGTGTTTCGAGGGGGTGGTGTCAGTGGAGAATTTGTTTATCCATTTTACTGTCGCCCAAAATGTGTGGTCGAAATTTCTTGTTTTCTTTGGTATGTAGTGGGTTATGCCAAAGACAATATAAGGCTTTTTTCTGGCTTAGAAAGGGTGTGGATTTGGAAAGAAAGGAAGTTAGTTTGGGGGGTTGGTTTTGATGGTGGTTATTTGGGCCATTTGGGTTGAAAGAAATAACCGATGATTTCAAAACAAAAGCGGGACATAAGAGGATGTCTGCAAGATGGATAATAAGTTGGGCATCTTGTAATAATGATATGGACCAAAGAGGTTGGTTTTATCTTTCCAGGTTGTGATTTTCTTTTGTTTCCTTGAGCCTTGGTTGCTTGGTTTTAATAAATTTTTGCTACCTTTCGACCAAAAAAAAAAAACAAACAAACAACCTACTTGACGCTGTTTGCGGGAAAAAAGAGAGGCATGGAATGCATTTTCTACTTTCAAGCTAATCCACACACAAAAAAAAAAAAACCGAAATCAATGTCTCCCAAAAAAGTCATCAAAATAACTTCCCACTGATGAAAAGAAATATACCAATCATTTAACTGTTGACTTTTTCACATTTCTACATGAATCAATGGCAAACTGCAATGCAAACGAAACACAATTTTCTATTTCCTGCAAAGATTCTACGTCTGTCTTCCATATCCACGAAATGGTTTCAGCAAAGCAAACACCCCCTTACGAGAAAACAGAATCCATCCAAGAACAGACAGATTGCACAATGGAAAGAGTACATTACACCATCCTAGCGGAACCATTTGCAATCTACTCAAAAATGAATGTCATCCAGGTTTTTTAACTCTTCAAACTGAGATAAATTGTTACGAAACATGAAGATCCAAAAAACTTCCGAAATACCAGGACATGTTACCAAATTTAGACTACATGAAAAATGGGATAAATCTGAAGCATCCAAGAACAGACAAAGATTGCACAATGGAAAGAGTCTGCATTACACCATCCTAGAGGAACCATTTTCAATCAACTAAAAAATGAATGGCATCCAGCTTTTAACTCTTCAAACTGAGATAAAGTGTTACAAAACATGAAGATCCAAAAAAGCTCCGAAATACCAGGACAAGTTTTAGACAATATGAAAAATGGTATAAATCTGAAGAGTCCTGCTTAGATTATTTTCAAGAGTTCACACTTGTGTCCCTGAATCTAGCAACCTTGGCCATTAGTTGCTTTACTCTTCACATGTCAAATGTAGGGGCCTACTATTGGAATTTCACGAAGTACATAAAGTGATAAATAATGGCAGCTAAATGCAATTTCTTACCGCGATATAGTTTCACTTTTGAGCAGGAATTGGAAATTCAGCACTAAATAACTGCAAATCACAAATATAATTGGGAAATAAAATAACTCTCTAGGAAGAATGATATCTTGAGCATTCTACGAATTAGTGAGGAAGAGTGTATGTGATTGTTTCAAGAAAGAGATGGCTCCTGAAAATTATGAACAGCTGGCACAATGCAGATCCTTCTAACAACTAAATAGGCATTCATGCTTGTTCTAATTTTCCTCGACAAGCATAATTAAGGACATCATACACCCAGCTTTAAGTAGAATCACCTCATCAATGTTCTTCCCAATAAACCTTGCCCTGTCTTGCCTCTCCTGCTTCAGTCGTCTAGAAAGTCGCTGCTCGATGTGGTCACTCAGGATTGTTCTTGGCAAATCTTTTGCGCCAAGAACAGCACTCTGTGGCAAGGGCTTACGCTCTCCTCTTTCTATCTCCCCTATGTAGCAATTAGGGCAAGTGTATTCCGCTTGACCACCATCATTCCTTCGGCCATTAAAAAGAGCACATATTTGATGTTGCCAAGCTTCACATTTATCACATTGAACCCACTGCATAGGAACAAAACAAAAGTAAAGAGGTATAGAAACTCCATCAAATACTTAGGAAATTATGAATTGCAAAGACACTTACCCACTCCTCAGTCTCCTCGTCATTCCTCTTCTTCTCCAGTCTCGCCTTGGGAATAGGAACTCCATCAACCTCGATACTGTCACTGCGGACCTCATTGTAGCATGGAATACAGAAGTAGTACCGTGTATCACCACTTCCCATGGTATAAAACATCGCATTCCGCTTGATGCGAGCACCACATGGTGTACAATATATAGGTGGTGGTTCAAATGTAAGCTTTTCCACTGCGCACAACTGGCATGAGTTCTCACTCATGGAGTTCTCCATTGCTTGGTTTTTCTCAGCCTTTGCTTTACTCTGCAGAAACATAACTAAATGAAATCATCATTTGGGAATACATATTATGCAAAAGAAAAGATGGTCAGTTATCTTAGATAGTACACAGCAAATAAATGTACACTAATGTAGTCAAAGGAAAATAGAATGCTCAAACAAACAGTGAATCGTGAACACAAGCTACAGCACACTCTCCTCCTAATGCCTATTCTGTGGGAGAGAGCTGCAAACGCTATGAAGTTCTATCAGATTCCATCAGTTTGACAGAAGTACTGAGATAACTGGAACTTGGAAGTTGTGCAGTAACCAAAAACAAAAAAGCCAGTATTGGTGTGGGTGTACTGATCCGTCCCTTCAGGTATAAATGCTGGCTCCTAAATAAACCATGCATCAACCGGATTACACAGCCAGTATTGCCAACTATAGTAATGACTATTTTTATTTTATTTTTTTAAAAGTAGGAAAATCATTAACTAGATAAGCTAACCTGGCCAACCCATTGCCTGAGGCCTATAATATGCTCCCTAATTTGCTCTGGAGTGAACAATTCCGTCAATGATACACCTTTTATCTTTGGCTTCCCTGATTTTGTTCCAGACATCTGGTCCGCTGGCAACGCAGTCGTCTCCTGTTTCAATTCCAGCTTAGCCTGATCAATCTCATTCTCAACCTGCACATGTTCTTGCTTAGAATTACCAGCAGGTTCATCTGGAATAGCCTCAACTTCAGGCTTTGCGGCATATACATTCTCTGAATCCTCTTTCTTGATACTATTCAAATTTGGAGAACTTCCTCGCCCAGAACTTACAGATGGTTCCGCCTTTTCTATAACTTCAGATTCAGCAGAAATAGGCACTTCTGCCTGTTGGCATACTTGGGGCTGTGCTTCCTGTGAAGCATGAGATGGGTTCATTAAAGGAACTGATGCCGGAGAACTTTCATTCTTAGGCACAAGAGAAGGAGAAGGATGTTCCATCTTCACACGTTTCGCCGATTGCAGATCTTCTGAAGTTTCAGTCGTGGATGCAATGGTCTTTGGTGTCATTGTAGAAGCACCTCCAACATCAAGAGGTTTCCAGGAGCCATTAACTGAATTCGCTAAACCAGGATCAGGTGGAGGACGAGGGCGTCCCTTGCATTGTGATTTTATAAAATTATTGGCCGGCGTACACACAGGACAATCTGGCTCTCGGCAATTTCGATGATGATGAATCAGTCCCTTGGACTCTCGGCAGCGTGGATACCCACATGGACCTCCATTACACCTTTGCATATGCATCCACAGATCTTGAACCTTAATGCAATTAGGTTCTGGGCATTTTCCTCCTGGAGCTGAACATCTCCGAGCATGGCTCAAAAAAAGTAGCCACCTCATTTGCTTATAGTATTGCTGTTCACGAGTGGTATTTTTGGGTCGACAGGCAGCTCCACTTGAAACTTGGGGAACTGCAGTGATTTTTGAAGCAGCAACCTGAACAGTAATAGATCCTTCTAAGAGATGAGGTCGTTGAGCTTCCTCTTGTCCTGTTATCCTTTGGTGAAACTCCTCTTGCACATGCTGCTCAAGTGAAGAGTTGTCCTGCAAATGAGATTTCTCTTGCAATTGAGAATGCCACTGGCCCTGCATGAGTGCCTCAGGTTGTGACCCGGCAGAGAGGCAACTGAAATCATTCTGCGACTCTGCGGTTTGTTGATGTGGATGCAATATTTGCTGCATTTGTTGTGAAGTCTGTGAGAGTGAAGCCCGAAAATCCTGAGGTCGTGATGAATGACAGAGTAACTGATTGCCTTTAGAACGATCTTCAGCAGAAATGTTCTGCTGATATTGGGTTTGCAACTCAGAAAGGTGTTCGGGAACCTTAGGATGCAAAGCTTCATTATGGGATTCCATTCCATGATCGGGCAATATTTGAGCACCTATATTGGACGCTAGCTGTGACTGCCTCAAAATATCATTCTTCAACAAAAGCTGTTCATGTTGCTGATTTTGCTGCTTTTGTTGATGCTGATGCTGAACAAACTGTGTATACGGTTGATGGGTCTGTTGCTGAAGTTTCTGTTGTTGAAAGTTTTGCATCTGCTGCTGAGGTTGTAGCAAATGCTCTTGAGTTGAATGGGATGACTGGAAATTCATCTTTGCTGAATGATCAACCATATGAGGCTTCATATGTGTAGTATGTTGCATTGTCTGCAAGTTAGATTGATGTGCCAACAAGCCCGAATTTGTTTTCGGCTTAGACTGCAAGCCCGCAGAATTCACATTCTGGTTATTCATTGTATAGCCAACAGATGTTGTAGAGCCATATAAGTTTCCTGACCTGGAGAGATCAGCAACATTCATACCATATACATCTGCCAAAGGAATCATTTGCTGAGGCAATGCTGCTATACATCAAAACAGGAATATATCATTTCAGGTTCTCACAGTCAACATGGTAATAGGCCCCAAAAAAATAAAAATGCGCGCGCGTGTGTGTGTGAGATAGAGAGAGAGAGAGAGAGAGTGTACTCTGCATTAATTGTTGCTGACGTTGCTGATCAAAATGCTGCTGTAGAGGCTTGGGAGAATTACCATAGGTAGAGGCACTCATATAACCCTCAGAGGCTGCAGGTCCATTCATCAATTGTATATTGTTCCCAGTCATTGTTAGCCCACCATTCACAGCCCCATTTGAAAACCCATAAGAGGAAGGTTTTTGCACCAAGTTCGACCTCATTCCGGTGCCCAGGCCATGCAATACGCGGTTGTTTGGACCTCCAATATACTGCTTTGGTTGTTGCTGATGTGATACCAGTGTGGATTCAACGCTAGAAAACCCACCCCCATTAGAACATTCGGAATTCATGGACATTGACTGGGGGTTACTCAATCCCGGAGTAGGAATCATTTGACTAGCAATTCTGGGCACACCCATTGATGACATCATATTGTTTCCACCAGAGCCAATAGAAATATTGGCAGGCGACAGCTGATATCCATTAGGTAGGGATCCTGCACAGATAGATTTGGCTACACTTAAATGAAGAAGTAGATAAATAGCATAATACGAAGAAAACAGACTTGGAATTACCATCAGATGCATTGAAGGAACTGCCGTTAACACCGCCATTAGAACCATTAACAGTAGGTAACAAGTTCCCTGTGCTTATTGTATTCGGTGGCACTGTACTACAACTAGAGAAGTTGTCCCCAGAAGAAGGGACTGTCGAGTTTGAACCGCTATTGTGTGACATGCCGGGGGTTGGTATCATTGTAGGTAACTGATGGCTTTGATTATTGGGAGGTATATTTTTTATCAAAGTTTGCAACCGGTGCTCCAGTGTTTCCATGTTCATGTACTCCTCCTAATAGTAGAAAGAGATGCATGAGTTTTAAAGATTACCAGGGGAAGGTATGTACACAAATGAAATCTTTTCAGTAATTGAAGCTGTCTAATGACACAAAATAGAAAGAGAAACAAATCTTTTTTCAGACAACAAAAACCAGCTTTGAGCTGGTACCATAGAAACAAGTAATCTATCTTGAAAAAAAAAAAAAAAAAACACAACATGGCAAAACCAAGAAACTTAAACACATGCATGGCAGACCTTTGAAGTAGCATTCCTAAACAGGGATTCCTCCAAGCGCTTCACAAGTTCATTTAGCCTTGGCTGCCATTGATGAGAAGCTTGTTGCCGCTGAAAAAGCTCGAAGCTGCAAAGCAATGAGTAGTAAAAATGCAGCAGTTAAAACTAAGTAGATGCCCAAGAAAAACAATTAAGAAGCATTTATTTTAATACCAAAAATGGAAATACTAAACTACACATCATGGTTATGTCATGATTATTCATAGCACGTTACATTAACTTCTTTAATAATCTGTTACATTAACAATATTAAAAAGGATCTCAACGTCAAGTCCATTAACTTCATATTGAGTCATGGTTTCTCCCTTGCTCACATACCAAAAATATCTATAGGCAAAATGGCCTAAGGATAGAAGAATAAAATAAAATAAAGATAAGAATAAGAATAATGATATTTTTGAGGCCTAGAGAAACAGCCAACACTAAACAGTCTCTGTAAAGAAATAGCCAATGTGCAACTGGTTCAGTTCAAAACTTCAAAGAGAAGATAATTCTAACTGCGTGAAGTTGATTTATGTTACAAATTAGCAAACAGATTGCTCAAACAAAAACTACTGTTCAAAGATTGCTCCTAATACCAGACCAATGCCTTTGTAGTCTTCACAGCTTGATATAAGCATTATAATGCAAATTGTGGACCATAAATATAAGATAACGCATTAGAGTCCTCAGTGCTACAACAGAATGCACAAAGTAACCAGAAAACTTACATTCTTTCCCACATGCATTTGCGTGCGTTGGCAAGATCGGGATCTATGTTGTGTGTATTCCGCATACTTCCTAGGCTTGGTGACTGCGAAGGTAGAGAACCGCCATTCTGCTGGGGTAGGCCAGACAACTGTGGGCCAGATTGATTAGGTACCTGCCCTGAGATCTGTCCAGACATATGTGCCTGCACATGCATCTTTCTGACGTAGACCGCTAAATATCAAATACATCAAGATTTAGGATTCCTCAATTCCAACATGGACACCTTCCATCACCAGTCATAACTTGCAGTTCCATCGCAACAGAAACGTTCACAATAACAGACCAAAACAAAACAGGTGACACTGTAAGCCCCATATTTACATCACCTACAACCCTTCTTGGACATCTTCATTAGCTGATTATATAGGCTGTAATTAACCCCAGGAGTCGTAGATAATCCGATCAATGAACCCTGTATAAAGCATAAAACAACCATCAATCCTGAATTTCTACATATTTAGATCCTATGAATCATAGGGTCCTGATGGACCCAGTCCTTACAAATGGGCCCGTGAATCCTTGATCCAGGCATTGATCTGATGCACCCAACTGCCCTCCAAAAATACCCTGGTTTGGAAGATCCTAACAATCCAATGTTTTGCCTTTTTTATAGACCATTGCTACATTCCACCATAAACATCCACTTGTGGTTTGCAGGCCATTGATCGGAGTAGGATCATCCAATCAAGAAGATTTTGGTCATACCCATCCATTATGGGGTCCATGACAGCATTGAAACAGATCAATGAAGACTAGCACACAGGGACACTTCGCTTCCTGATGCATCAGGATAACATATTTGATTGATGCATAATTGAAATGTTTCAAATGTATAATAGTACAGCAGCTGAATAGCATGTCACTGCAGAAGCTGCATACAGACAGTTTTTAAACAACAAATAAAGAGTGTGGAGTGGCAATCAGAATGATATGTATTACTAAAGCAAAATAAAGAGCAAAGGTATAAATTTTGAAATTTGATTGCAGATCCAGAATAAGAGATAATTCACCAGTATTTAGCCAGGAAAATTCAGCACAGTCAACCGAGCATGTAAAATTGTAAAAATAATTTACTGAAAGCTACCAGGACCACCCTGGATTCTGGAATCAACAAGACTAATATCAAGCAAGTATAATGACCTCGAATTTAGCAAACGTACCACTTAAAGAGACCAATCAGGAAATACGGTCATTTGGGCCATCCCTTGCTTCTCTCAGTTGAAAATTCCCAAGTGGTTTAACTACTTAATCAGAAAACTATAGTGATTTCAGAAATATTTTTTTTTGGAAGGTAAGCAAGATGTTATTAATACCAACCAAAGAGGCCACAGGCCAAAGATTACAAGCAGCCAAAATTAGAAGGCATTAGACCAATATAGAAACAACAAGAGAAATTAGAAAGCCAAGGCACAAAACATGGGAGAAGAAACCACCAAAGGTAATTTCCCATTGCAGCCTCATTGAGAATTCTAAAGGAGATTCCTACATCCATATAAGCACTGTCCTACTAGTCTCTGATATGATATCATTTCCAGCCAAATGTTGAGAAATTTGGAGCAAATCAAAGCCACACTACGTGCATTTAGCCAACAGTTCCATTGGGTGAGATTTGGGTTCCGAATAGTAGCTATAATCTCTTTAGAGGGGTTTATATTTTGATGCCCTTGTTGCAATTTTTTATCTACAAGGATAAGAAGTCTCAAAAGAACTTCAAGCATTTCCATTTCAGAGGAGTGCTCGCATTTTTTTTAGCAGCACCCGATGTCATTAGCAATTCAGTTGACATGAGTATACCAACTTTGTTCTTCTTTTGGGAGAAATGGGATTCCATGAGGACCATGACAAATGAGGGAATAGATTCTCAAATTTTGCAGTGCATATCCCATCTTTCTTCACAATATGGGGGAAATTGGCTTGAATGGTACAGTCCCTCGCTCAATGCAAAATGAAAGCAGTAACCTTCTAGTTCTTGATCTATGAAGATGCGCTATTAGGACATAGAAGCACATCTTCCCATTGACGCCGAAAACAACAACAATAGTAGTACTATAGTAGTAGGAGAAGGAGCAATCGTAGTAGGACAAAAATAGAGAAAACCCCAAGGGATGCAAATTTTAATCCTTACTCCTAAGAAATTGTTCAACCCGAAGGAATGGACAAGCAATCCAGTAGGAAGGCCATCTTTACCACCGCCACTCCCTTGGTAAGAAAGCCAATCCTTTAACCTATCAATGAACCTATGCCAAAGATATTTCCCATGTACTACCAGTTCATGGATACAAATTTTAGATAAGTGTCCTTGAGTAGAAAACATTTCACTATTGAATGCATCTAATAAGTTCATCCCAAAACCATTACTATAGCAGACAATCTTGCGAAAGCTTCAACGCCATGAAAAAGTGAATGTATCTAAGCCCTTTTTAGAATTTACGGTCCGAATCCCAATATGAACAAAGCAAGACTTTGCTTCCTTTGGAAAATTGGCTCTCAAATAATTCGACAATTCCACTCTCCAGTGGACTCAAACCTCACGCAAAGAGTAGCCCTTCTTGGTAGAAGCCCCACACAGCTGCTTCATCATATCTTATATGAGGAAGCAACTAAGCAATCAATGTCAACTTATAGTGGGATGTAGCAGGTACAAACAACCTATCTCTCACTAATGTAACATCAACACATGAAAGACAGTTCCACCTACATATATCAATGTCTTTTTAAAAAAGAAAGACAGTTCCCCCTATATACATCCAAGATCCAACCAAAATAAGGCTCTCCCACAGTGAAAATATTCTCCTTCTAATTCAGCATTGCATAAAATAGTTTAGAAGGAAATATTCACCCCTATCTATCAACATGAGCAGTGGCCGTAAAAATGTCCAACAAGTACATGAAAGTATAGGTATTTAAGCCTCAAAGAACTACTCGCCAAGGGGCACCAAGAACACCATGGACAACCTCAAGTCTATCATGAGTGCATCTGCCAGAGGGTCCACGGAGAAGCAAATGAAAGGTAGTCATTGCCTTAGAAAATAGTGCACCGCATGCATCTGCTGGAGAAATGAAAACCTCTCCCTGTACTTGATTACCACTCAAAAGTCCTCAATTAAATACCACAATCACTGAATGAGTTTTGTCATAGTCACAACGGCCTGGCTAAAACCACCATCTGGATCTCTGTTAGTGATGTCAAGTGCGTAGAACCTGGTTGAGTGAGCTAATGGAGATGTCACACCAATGATGAGGGCTGTCAACATGTACCCGAGCCCGCAGGTAATTAAGGTACTCAACCTAATTTAAAGGGATATGCAACTATGTGTTTGGAACCATTTAGAGATTGCAACAGTATTGGGTCAAGCATTTTAGACCTGTTTAGAAATATCATCAGGTTAGGTGCCTGATCAAGTAATACTCAGTTAATAGCTAATACTAATAACAAATGTACATCTTAGAAAATTGTAATTATAAGTGCTTCCCCATAATTAGGGCATAAGTAAAGTATCACACAATAAGGCCTCAGAGTTGGACGTGGCAACTACCACATAAGGATGAAGGCACCATGAATTTGAAATTGGAAGTCTCCCTCCCTCCCTACCTCTCTCATGTTAATTAATTAAGGCACCATAAGGAGCGCTCATGCAATCGATCAGTCAATCCAAACCATTGACTAATGTTGTTGATGGGCCATAGCCCTGGCAAACTCCCAATACTCATAATACCATGCCTGCCCAAAGATACCCCTATCAAGTTTGGGGGGGGTAGCTTGATTATTCTCCCATATGCACACAGTCTAGAATTATAATCCACCCTGCTACCAGAATTGACCTTCTTCCTAGAATCCAACTCACAAATGACTAGATGAATCGTGATGGTCATTGCCGCTTTCCACTCATATGGAACAAGGGTACCCCACAATATTGTCAAAACAGAAGGCCAATCAAAGACACTAGTTCAAGCAAGCCAGATTCCTGTAAATCGCAAATTCCAGTCACCGCTGTGAGTGCAACAAACAAATGGAATCCCCACATCCAAAGTCTAAAATTTCCACCTGTCCTCTAACATACCTGAACCAATGGAGCTTGAATTATGAAAAACGATCAGAAGATGAGCACTGCAGAGTAAGGAAATTATCATATTCCACTTAGAGAAATGTGATCTGATGGAAAAGAAAAAGAATTGACTCGACCAAAAAGGGGCTCCAACTATTAGCACCTATGGAAATCAATAGAACTCAAACTAAATTACTCAAACAAATCATAACTGTCCAGGCGCACGTCCATTTTCTTCTCAGTGCCAGAAAGTGAAGACTCGGGCACGTGGGATTTACCTGCGTAAGAGCAATCTTTCTGCAGATGATGGACTTCCTTTGGTGTACACTCAGAACGCCATTCACTGGGCTGCAAAATCAATTAGAGAAGAAGGAAATAAATCAAAACCCTAAGTTTATTGAGATCGAATTGAACCCTGGAGAAGTTAATTTTGTTGGGAAGGTCGAATCTCGGAGAATCCCCAAACCAATACCGCACGGATGGATTTCCAATAGGAGATTGAAGGCATGGAACCATTGAATTACAGGTTCAGGACGAAACCCTAACAAACCCTAGAAATAAGAAACCCTAAAGAAAGGGGGGGAATGGAGAAACAAACCTGTAGGGGAGCTCGAAGGGCTGTGATTAAAGCACCGATCGGATGCAAATCGAGGGTGATCCCACTGCTACGACGGAATTGGGATTGTGGATGGGATGGAATGACGGGAATTCCGACACGAGCGGAATTCGGAGAAAGATGAATCTCTCTCTCTCTCCTTCCTTCCCTCTCTCTCGCTTAGAGGATTGGGAATTTCAGATGGGTAGGGAGAAGATTGGGAATTTCCACGTTTTTTCACCGTTTTAAAACCCGTACCTTTTTTATGGATTTGGGTTTTCGGGCAGTGGAGAGAGAGAGAGAGAGAGAGAGAGAGAGAAAGAGGTATTGTTGAGGACGAGGACGACGAGAGTAAACGGGGGGGAGAGAAAAGCGTAGACGCCCGAAAAAACCAACCTGAGTTTGAAGGAATTACCACGAGTGCCCCTCCTCTGTCATCAGAATATCCCCCTTGGCCCCCTTCATTCCCTTCATTCACACCCTATTTTCGCTACGCATCTAATATCCAACTAGACCTCCCTTCTTTTATCGGGAATGGATTGGCTACCCCCCCTGACACCAGCCCCGTGGCTGGTGGTCGGTGATCTGTGGGCCCCACCATGATGTATGTATTTCATCCATTCCGTTCATCGGTTTTTAAAGATGATTATAGGACTATGTTCAAAAAATGAGAGGGATATAAATCTCAATTAGACCATACCACAGGAAAACAATAGTGATTAGATATCCATCATTTAATTCCTACTAAGGCCCATTGTAATTTTTATTTGACATCCAATCTGTTTATTCGGTCATAAAGACCCAGATGAAGGGAAAAAACAAAGATCAGCTTGATCCAATATTTTTATGGGCCCCAAAAAGTTTTTAATGGTTGACGTTCATTCAACACTGTTTCCTATAATGTGGTCCACTTGAGACTGGGATACAGTTCATTTTTTGTGCAATACCATAAAATGATCTATAAAAATAGATGGACGGCATTGATGAAACACATACATCATGGCGGGTCCCACAGAGCACTGACCATCAGCCATTGGCTGGTGGCAGGGGGAGTAGCCAATCCGTTTCCTATGAAACGCTCCGGCAGTGCATCCCCCCCCCCCCCCCCCCCCTAATATACTAATACGAGTATGTACATGTGGGGCAACCTCTTCAATTGGTCATACTCGTGATATTTTATTGTGGCCATCTAACTCACGAGAGAGCAGACAATAGATTCTATGGTTGGGATTTTTTTGGGTGGTCGATCCATCAGATTAATGGCTTGGATGAATCAACCATGCATGGGTCCACATGAAGTGGAATTTTCCAATACATGCATACAGTCGACTGGGGCCCTATTGAAAAATGTCAAGGGTTGTGTCACACGCACATTTCTCTATATTATGTAGACGGTGCATGGGTATGGTTTACAAAGTCCTTTTATCCATATAAAACGTGCAGTGAGCCTCTTCTCAACTCCTTTATCTTTCTTCTTCTTCTTCTTCTTTTTCTTCCTTCTTTTTTTTTTTATTTTTTTTCATTTTTGTGCCCAGGTTCCTTCCTGAATGTGCCTGGTTGGGTCATGGTCCCCCTGACACGAGGCCCTTTCATGCCATGGCGCAAGTTAGGCCCAGCATTCGTTTGAAATGTTAGACAATCCTGACCTCTGCTAATAATCGATTGTTTGTACCCCCTCCCCCGGAGTCTATATCACTGTTTGAACTTGAGGTGTTAATACGAGATCATGTGAACGTGAAGATATGAAAATCAATAGTTACATATTTATAAATATCTCCCTATTCAAAATGCATTACGTGAGAATACGAATAATATAGGAACGATATGTCCCTATTCAGAATGCATTATGTGAAAATACGAATGATATAGACATAACAAGAGTTTTGCCAACAGCCTGTATAAAAAAAGCATGTGTTGAAAAGATCGAAGCTCATACCAAATATAATTTATATATTTTTTACAACATTTATCTTACCATATCCTAGACTTAGCTTAGGTTGCTATTGTTTAGAGCCACCACTACAGACTATAGGACTAGATTAAACAAACATCCATGACCCTGAGTTGTTAGATCTCGATCAACCAAGTCCTTGCTTTAACGATAATCTTTCTGGTCACATCCTGCGAACCATTCACCTTGATCATCTGTTCTTATAGACATATCAATTATTTATCTCTCGATTTTTTTAATTCTCTAGTTTGTTTTGACACTCTGTCGATTATAATGAGCTTCATTCAAATATTAGTAAAATTAGCATTATTTTAGCATTATTTTTACCCATTTATCCATCTCCATTCCTTTGAGAAATATTGGTTGTAATTATTGGTAAAAAAAAATCCTAAAGTTGTAAGGTAAAAATAATCCATTGGAGACGACTAACCCCTATCCATTTGCAAATCACCTGATCGCTGATCACAACTGGTGGATGGCTCGACAGCTGGATTTCCAAATCTAGTCTTAATTGTTTCAGCATGAGGTCACAAGTGTTCAATCAAACATTAAGTCAAGTATGAATTTGGCATGCCCACACTTCATAAATGTACACGAAATCTAAGTGCAGGCCCTAAATCGCACATGTGGCCTTTTATTTAATTGAATTGCGGAAACAGGACCCCTAACTGTGGGGCTTATAGTGATGTATGTGACTACGTCCATGTCATCCATCCATATTGAAAACTCATTTTAGGGCATGATCCAAAGATGAAGCAAAATCAAAATATCATATGGATCATAATATAGGAAACAATGTTATCACATGGATCATAATATAGGAAACTGTGTTAATTAACCATTAAAAACTTATTGTGTGCCACAAAAGCTTTGGATTAATATGATATTTTTTTAGTCTCTTCATCTAGGTCTTTGTGACCTTATCAACGTGGTGGATGACAAATGAGCATTATGGTGGAATTCACGAAGTATTTAATGGTGGGGATTCAATCATGACCATTTCCTATGTTGTGGTCCACCTAAGAGTTATATTTGCTTCATTTTTTATCGTCCCCTAAAATGAGTTGTCGAAATGGTTGGAGAGTGTAGATTTAAGGTGCGTTCATCACTATGAGCCCCATAGTTAAGGGTCTCACCCACCCGGTGGATCCCAGGATCCATCAAAGCCACGCCCTTGAACTTGGTGGGACTAGAAGGCTATCAATGAGCTGGGTTGGCCTGGCCTGGTAGGATTTTGGGTTGGGCTTCCGTTGGAATGCTTGGTGTGGCAACTAGGCTCGAGCCTAAAATTTAATTCGTTTAGTAATAGGGTTGGGTATGGGCTTCACTAAGGAGCATCGCAACCCATCCCCAAGTCTAGCTTGGTCTAGCTTGTTTATAATTTCAAGGGCATTTTTATCATAGATGTGTGTGTATGTGTCTAAAGTTCGCCAATGTTACCACCTTAATGGAACCTTGGCAATGTCCTAAAAAAAAATGGTACATGAGGTGACCTAAATTTATTCATACAACTAATGGCAAGCCATGGTGTAAAAACCATGCCAATGGGGTGATCCTAAGATTGTAATCAATAACATGAAAATGGATAGTCAAGATCAACCAGAAAAACAAAATAAGTCGAATCATCAACTTGAAACATCCACTGAATTATTGATGTAAACCTCAGGTGCAGGGTTGTTAGATAGTTTTACTCAGTGAGACCAAGGTCGAACCCATAAGGACTTGTGTGTTTTATATAATACTTTAAAATTATAAGTAAAACTAAACTAATTATGAAATTGGATTTTAAGAAGCAGTATGGTTGAAAGTAACATAATTTAAAAGAAGAAATTAACATAACAAAGCACTTGAGCGTAAAGGATCCACCTATAGCAATTATTAATATATAATTCACTTGATTCAATTAGATAACTCAACTGGAATTGAAGTCTTATCATATCCAGCAGGATAACAAAGCTGTTAAATTGTCATTCATAAACCAAAATGATTTTGAACTTCTATTGATTGGTTCTCACATAAAGCTCAATAGTATTGATCACAGGGAATTCAAAGCATCTGAAGTGCTCATCTACGATAAATCAATGAACTTTATAAATCAATTATTTGAGAAATAGATAAGCAATCACTCTTAGCCTTCCTAAGCATCCAATATGCTTGGAGTCAACAATAAATCAAAGTAAACTAAAAATAAATATTCATTCAAACCAAATATCAATGAATTGTTAAATATTCAAACCAAATACTTAAATCAAAGTAAACTAAGACATTAAAAACCACTACAAGCTTCACCTCTTAACCTTAGCTAAGAGATTTAACCAACCAGAGACATAATCAAACTAAAATAAAAACATAAAAGCCGAAGTAGAACCGAAGGATTGAAGGAGGACTTCGTATAAGCTCTATAACTCCTTGCTCTCTCATTTACCATAATTCGTATATGATATGGCTTGAATCATCCTTTTTAATAGAAAAAACTCATACCGACTTCAATGTTACACACTTATGTTACGATTCGGTCGCACCGACATGGCCATTGGTTGCACCGAAGTCGCACCAAGTACAATAGATATGCCTTCGGTTGTAGCCGAGTTTCATCAAAATATGTATAATGTCTCTGCCTCCCTTAGGTCGCACCAAAACTCCCTTTGGTGGCACCAAAAATAACTTTGGTCGGACCTAAGTCTTGAACTGGATTATCTCTGGAGATCACTATTTCTTGTTGTACTTAACCGAACCAACCTCAGGTGAGATCGAACAGTATATTATTTCTGTTATTGCACTTTGTGATTTTTTTAGTATTTTCTTTGTTACTTATAGTCTTTAGCAGAGTCATAAGACAGTCCGAATTTTACGTTAAAAAACCATTGTAGGAAAAAAAAAACCATGATACAAAGCAACGAGTAATGTACTATGAAAGCAATATTACAAGAGATATATGATCTTACCGATTCGAACAACCTTCAAATCTCCTCTGAATCTCTAGTTATGCCCTTGAACCCTTTAGAACAACTTAAACGGCCATAATCCATGCCCTAATCCTGATCACACATAGTATATATACTACTCAACCGGAATAGGAAACAAATCGTGCGCTTACGTAATTCTACGCGCGCCTTCAATGGGTCCTTCAATGGCATGGCTGCTCTATTAATATGGACTTGCCCCGTTTGTATTAGGTATATCTCGGTTGACTTAGTCGAAAATCATTTTATCTCTGTTCGTTGCTAATCATTTGCTTTTGTCATGAATGGCTGACTAGCCTCGCTTCAAATGTCATGCTCCTTTCGAAGCCGAACTAGCTCAAAAGAAACAAAAATCGCCCCCAAAGAGGAAGGGAACTGCTCCTTTGTCCACGACGGGTCGGTTGAGCTCGACTGCAGGCCCTGCCACCACTACTTCAGATCCGCTAATGGTCTCAAGAGGTGGTCGAGGTCACCCTAACAAGGGAGGCGGCCCCTGTCAGCGAAGCCCAACCTTCTGAGGTTCGGGCAGAGCTTGTCTCTTAGGCTCAACTCCCACGACCCATGCTCAGGTGAGCAGTTCTACCGACTGTTAAGGGGCGAGGCCCAGGGGGTTCTTTAGTCCACATCTATTGTGACAGAGGGCCTCCCTTGGACAACTCGGCATGTTCGAGTTTACCAAGGCGATGGAGATGCAGTCGGCCGCAGCTGTAAGCCAAGTGGTAGTGCTTTTCTACAATGTAGGACATTTCCCCTATTCCGTGGTAGCTTTCGTTCGTACTTAGATTTTTTCTCTGACGTGAGTTTCTTTTTAGCTCATCCATATTCTCTTGTTTGCTCGTCATGACATGCTGTGCGTTGCAAAGGAGTGTGAGGAAGCAGAGGTGAGTCTTGTAGGGAAGACCGTCGAGACCGAGCAGCTTCGATCTGCTTTAAAGATCCAGATGGGGGCTCAGGTGGAAAAGGCCCATAAGAGTTTGGCTTAGTCGACGACCAAGGTTGAAGTAATGTGTTTGCTTATGAAGGAGGCACGGGAGAAGGCCGCCAGGTGGAAGGCCGAGCCAGCCAAGATGAGGGTCAACTTTAGGGTGAAGTTGTCGGAAGTTGAGGCATCTTTCCTGGCAACTCGGGTAGCGGCGATGGAGGAGTTCAAAGCCTCTAAGGAAAGGGCAGAGGAGAAGGGCCTACTTTACAACCTCGGGTATGAGAAGTGCTTCGAAGATGTTTGAGGGTTATACCCCGAGCTTGACTTGTCTGCCCTCAAGGGCAGCTTCGCTCAAGACCTGATCTCACCGGAAGCTGAGGGCCCAGTTCCTGTTGAAGCCAACTAGCCGAGATTCGCGGGACCTTGAGCGGACTTCTCTAATCTCATTTTGTATCTCCCACATATGTACACCCCTTTTATATTAATGAAAAGAGAGCTTTTGTAACGATTGTTGTGTACAAAATTCTAAGTAGATTTAGCAGATCGGTTGGCCATAGTAGTAGGTCGAGTGTATTAAGGGAATTTTGTTTTTGTAGAACAGATGGATGAGCTGCAATGGCCCCTTCATAGAGGGCCGAGCAGTTTACTTAGGTGGATTGTTTTCTCTTGCATCAAGAGATTGTTAAGACTCAAATATTGTATATTTAACCCTTCAATCACATTAGTTTTCATGGCATTTAAGTGTTAATTCGATTTAATTATATATATGTTTTTGTCATGAGATGTGATTTTTGACCTAAAGATGAATATGCGCCTAAAATGATGGATTTAAAGTTCAAAAGAAAATAATGAAGAATTCACATACCAAAGATCTAAGGAAACCAAGCGAGGAATGAAGAGAATCGAATATTTGAAGTATATTAAATGAATCCTAAAAATTGCCCAGAAAAATCATATTATGAAATTTTAAGTCTAAAAAGAGAAATCCTGAAATAATTCCAAAAACAAACTTTGATCCCACTAAAGTTCAACTTCGATCTGACCAAAATCACATAAAACATTCCAGCGAGAAAGTGAGATTTTCAGCCTTAATTCGATCCAATCAAAGCCAACTTTGGTCCCACCAAAATCAGCTTTGGTCCCACCTAAATTTAATAGATTCTGCATAACTTTTTCATATGCAACTTCGGTCCGACTGAAGCTTAACAAAAGTGCATAAATCCAATGTCATTTTGTGAAATCTTCAAGTCAGTGCGAAATTTGGAGTTCCACAACTATAAATAGGAGCTGTAACGCCCTGGACATTTTAATACCCGAGTATTAAAAGTTTTCTAGCGTTACCAAAAAATTTACTTAATATGTCACGTGTACGATGCCAATCCAACTATCTTAGCCTTACATCCTCACCCTGACACAAACCTAACCGTTAGGAATGATTTTCATTTATAGATCAAACCATATAACCGTTAATTTCAAGATAAGGCTCTCCATCATGTAATTTAACGTATATGTTTTTCCTTAAATAAATTGATTAATAACTCCCTATCTATAATGATTTAGATATATGTCCATTCGTAAGAATTGCTTAGAAATGTGTCCATAACCATGTAGAGCTATTAGATTTCCCAAAACTCACAGATCAGTAATAATTATGAAAATGCCATTGACCTATACCCCTGAATTCCAATTCACATGGTTCTCAAGATCCGTTTCATGTGAAATTTTATACCAGGCTTAATTATCATAAATTAACCATATACATCAAGTTTCAGCCCTTAGATCACAGTAAATTAGTTACTTGATCTCTACATCTGTCTGTACACTTATCAGATCGAGATTCCGACCCGTTCATCTTCTTCACCCCACATGAATATGTTTAACTCACCATTATAATTATTATATGAGGAACTTACACATATGAACAAGTCACTCGAATCTAACATTATACGTGTCAAACCCCTAATCACTATAGAAACACACCTTATGTCCATCCGATTATGAAACTGACCATACATCCACCGACATACATGGTCAGAGTGCTAATCATCAAGTCCTCTTATTTTTAAGAAGCCATCTGACCATTCGTCATGTTTGGATCCGCCAAACGGGCCACATGAACATCCTGTTAAATCGATCATCGCGAAAATCTTAGGTTCTAGGTCCAAACCACCCGGTAACTTATCAATCAGAGGTATATAAATGTTATTTTGAATTACGGAGTTTATTAGCCACTAAATGAGTATCTTGGTCATCCTCGAGAGATTGATTCCAAATTTAACATGTTGAGAGATCTTTAAAAATAGTGATTATTGGTGAAATTTTATCTCATTTGAACGATGTAATTAGGAGGAACAGACGACGCAAGCTGTGGCAAAGACGAAGGGCAAATTTGTAATTATAAGCATCAGTTTATACAATCAGCGTGCATGCGAAATCCATGTAAGTTTGTATGTGTGATTTTTCACTCGAAGGTTTGTACAATGTGGGCCATCAAGGCTCAGATCAGGTTCATATTCAAACCCATGACATAAAATAACTCTGTAGCCCTTGTGAATGGAGTGGATTGATCATCAAACATCACAAATGGACCCCATCTTCAGTCATTCATGAAATCAATCTCACGTGTAACTGATTTTCACGGTAACCTGTTTTACTTGGGGCCATGGGCCACACAAAGATCTGAAATCGGTGGACGGAGCAGATTTCCCAAAAGGTTACCATAGTGGACCCCACCTAATGATGAAAATCTAACCGAAAATATACTCATTCCGCCCATTGTAACAGCGAACGAGGAAACCAGGATTTGAGCTGGGAGAGAAGCTTCTACCTCACACCATCCTTAATCAGAGCTATCCAAATTGGAGATGATGGAGATCTGATCACCTCCGCGTCATCCGAAATAAGGGAATGAAAACACAGGTCGCGGTATTCCGCCGAATTTCACAGAAGCGCCATAAAACACGGCAACCCTGTTTGCATAAGAGCACCTTGCGGGATCACACAGGCCACGGATCCGTGGGCCAGGGAGTTCTAGACGACCATCTCAGACCATCCGGAAGAACCTCTTTGAGTGGAGATGGGTCAGATTTACATCGACCCTTGGAGCATGACTCATCTCCCTTGAACAGTTGTTGGACGACAACTATTGTTATAGGGCCAAAACAAAGATCATAACCGTCCATCTGTTGGCTCATTATCAGAGGACCTTTTCACAATGTTCGAATGGGATCAAAAGTGACAGCAGGTTCGTACTTCGAACCTGTGCACAGAAAGGAGCAGAGCTGCGTCCTTTCTTCACCGCAACAAGTGCTGCAAAAGGATTTTCCACAAGAAGGGTCTAGAAACCCCTTGTGCCTATAAAGGCCCTGCATCCGACCGAGAGTGAGGGAAAGAAAAGAAGAAAAACAGGAGAGAAAAGGAGCAATGGCCAGCCTGCCGGACGTAGCAGCAAGAAAGGAAAAAGAAAGAAAAGGAAAGAAAAAGAAGAAAGAAAGAAAGAGAAAGGAGAGGAAGAGAGAAGAGAGAGAAAGAGAGAGGGAGCATCGTGGGCTGAATCCAATGCCCCAGAGGTAAGTAGATCATCCACGTTTTTCCTTAACAATCCTTAGTTAATTTCTGTTCAAAATCGAACTCCGAAACAATGGTTGTAGACCTCATCCTAGCTAAGTCTAACCGTGTTGACTTAGCATGTGAATTCCTAGTTTCATTGGTTGAAGTTAATTACTAATTAAGATAATTCAATTATATGAAATTCATAACCATTGTAAATCTAACCCTAAACTTAAATCTTAGGGCAAGTATTAGTCTTTGATTTCAACCATAGGAGTCATCTAACCGCATGGATTGTTTAAATTTATGTTAGAATTCAATCTTACGGCATTCAAACAACACTCGAGGGGATCCAATGTTTGAGGTGAGGGTTTTATCATTTAAGCTTACAGTACTTTAAGTTGATTTATTTATTCTGTCATTTACCTGTATTTCTATTATTTCATCTGGCCTCTTTCATGCCTTTTACGATATGAATTATCCTACCTGTTCCATGTCTTTAATGATGTGAATTATCCTACCTTTTTATGATTACATATTTTTTGGAGAATTATCCTATCAATTGATTTGGTTAATATCATTACAACTGTTGACCCTTTTGGGATTATGACACATCAAATACAAGTGAATTTCTTTGAGGCCATGGATACAAGCCTTGCCCTTGCCTTGTCAAATTTATTGTGTTGGCTCTGCCACTCGTCTCTATATTTGAGTTGGCTCTGCCATTCGTCTCTTTGTTAGAGTTGACTATGTCACTCGTCTTTTTGTTTGAGTTGGCTCTGCCACTCTTCCTTTGTTGAGTTGACCATTGTCACTCTTCTCTTGTTATGTTAGTCATTGCCACTTTTGTTGAGTTGACCATTGTCACTCTTCTCTTGTTATGTTAGTCATTGCCACTTTTGTTGAGTTGACCATTGTCACTCTTCTCTTATTATATTAGCCTTGTGTCGTCTATCCTTAAGGCTTTGCATGTGTTTTCTTATTCCATCCATGATTCAGTTTCTATTCTTCATGATTCAGACTATACTCTTCATGATTCAGTTTATATTCTTTATAAGTACAAGTGATGTGTTAAGAGGTATCACAACTAGTGAATCGATTATCTTATCATGGACATAATGCGTTACGGGTAGCGGCCCTCTCGGTCGGCACGTAATTCTGTGGGTTGGTTGGCGTGGTGCACAATCAATGTATGTAAATCGACATACGTGTTACGTCAACTTTTCGGGATTTGATGTCGTAAATAGTCGCTCCATGAACACATCATATTATGTAAATCCCTCAACCGGGTGTTGTGTTGCCTTGAGATGTTCGCGTAAATCTACATTAGCGTTGGCCATGCCAGCGAATATCTATGGTTATGGGATGCGAGTCGAGTCGGATTTTCTATAAATTATATTCCACGTTATAACAATCATTATGTACGATAAGCCGCACACACTATGCTAGGCATGCATCTCATGTAGGTTGTTTGTGCATACTGACATCTCATGTATTAGTGGAGTATGAGACGTATCAGTGCCCTTAAATTTCTTTTATGAATCTCTTGAATTATTGTTAATCTTAAAGGGTAACCATCACTATGAGTAGGGCATTGACCCTCTCCCAGTCGTACAGATGATACAGGTGACATACAGATTGAAGACTTAGAGGACTATTTCCCTATAGAAGATTATCTTGTAAGACTAAGAAGAAAGTTTTACTATACTTTCGCTATGAACTCTGATGTTATAATAAACATTTCATTATGAGGGCATTTGATTACTCTTTTTCCTCTGATGAGATATAATCAATATAGTTGATTTTATTCTTGTGAATGTTACCTTCATGAATGTATTTGGATGTGACCCAAAAGAAAAAAAACAAGGTGTGATTATCTAAAGCATCCAATTTATACATCATTAACATCTGGTTTCCTCGGGCATGAGTACAAACTCTGGCCGTGAAAATTCAGGTTGTTACAGGAGTTCCTAGGACGTTCCAAAGTTTCTTCTAAGGCTTGGAAAGGGAGAGAAGGCCAATGTGAAGCACTAACAACATTCTTCCACTTTGATTTCTTCACGGGTTATAGTTGACCTTTTTACTTTTCTTTTATGATGTTAGTCTTGCTAGGCTAATCTCTTAGCTAAGGTTGAGGGATGAAACTTATAGTTTATTTTGATGTTTATCTTACTTTGATTCAAGTTTATGGTTGAACTTCCATTGATTTCTAGTTTTCCGTGGTTTATTGTGACTACAACAGTAGATGCTTGGAAAGCTTTTGATATCTTCTTATCTATTTTGTAATTCTGTGATCTATAAAATTTGTGACTCACCATTATCTCCTGGGCATGGTAGATGGTTGAATTCCCTACGATCATAACATTTGTGCTTCACGAGGGAACTAATCCAATGAAAGTTCAAATTATGTTTTAACCGCCTCATCATCCGATTGGATAGGATAGGACTTCGATTCCAATCGAGTTATTATTTAATCAAGTAAATTAATATCGAGATTACTATAGGTGGATTCATGGATCCTTAGTCTTTTATCTTTATAATTTTAAAACTTATTTAATCTCGTTGGATTAAAACCCACACATGTCGTTAGACTTAGATTAGTTCTAGGCCGTGTTTTCCATTTCCTGTGGATTCGACCTCGATCTCATCGAGTTATTACTACATTGTAACCTTGCACTTGGGGTTATGAACAAGGATCCTCGTTGTAGAACGCGCAATGTGAATAGTTTTGTTAATCAGTAGTTCGATCTCTTCTTTAAGGGTTAGACGACTGGTGATGACTGTTTTTCCATTGCACTAAGAGAAGTCTTCGATATGTCATGTAATAGGATCGATTAATGGTCCAACCTCTTCTTTAAGAGTCAGATGATTAGTAAGAGGGTTGTTTTTCCCTTGCACCAAAGGAAACCCTCAGCGGACTCATGTAGACCAAACATTGCAGACAACGAATGTAAGTTCAAAGTTCCTAGGTTTGGGATTTTTATTGTAGATTCCAAACAGTAACCATGTAGGGTCTGACCTAGTAGGTCAATTATTGTAGATTTTTAGTAGACATGTAGATTCTGATTCGAGGCCTGGTCGGTCTTCATGGATAATGGATCTTTAGAAGCTCAACATTCCATGGATGTGGCAGAGGTCGCCCTTCCATGTCTTTACGTCAATTGGTTCCTGGTCGGGTTACGCCCGTTATCTTATAGGGTCCCTCCCAATTCGGCTCTAGAGTCCCTAAACTGGGTTCATTAGTGTTTTGGAAGGTTCTGCGGAGGACAAATCTCCAGCTCGAAACCTTTTCACCCTTACTCGAGAATTGTAGAATCGGGTTGTAAGTGCTAATATGTTAAACATACATAGATTGTCAAATTTCATAAGACAAAAATACTTTAAGTTAGAACCCGAAGATTAGCTCAAGATCGGCTTATGATCAAGACAAGATCGGCACATCTTCTTAAAGAAATCATGGCCTCAAAGAAATCATTGCCCGTATTCAAGTAAAAGTTCAAGACTAAGTTCAAGACAAGGTGACTCAGATATTTGCTATATCATAGGTGATATGACCCTAAAAAGACCTTAGGAATAGGTGCTTTAAAAAATTCTTTATCATGGATTTTTATTAGTGTTTTTGTTTTGGAATTCGGTCAGCCTAACTTCTAGTTCGGCCAACCTAACTTCCTCGGCCGGCCCAACTTCGAGTTCAAGTTAAATAACTTCTGTTGAAAATTTGGCCAGCCCAGCTTCTAGTTCGGCTAGCCTAAGCTTGAAATTCGACCAGGGTGAAATTCCAATAATGTAATCTTTTAAAATTCGTGAGAATTCGACCAGTCGAGTGGCGAATTCGGCTAGCCGAATTTAACTTTGGGCCAGCCGAATTTTGGATAATTCTTATCCCACGCAATCCGAAATCCATTGAACTCAAGCTAGTCGAAGCCTATCTTAGGCTAGCCGAAGTTTTAACTTCTTTGCCTATAAATTGAGTCTTTCCCTCATTCCAAATTACAATGAAAATTTACTTGAATCCTTCTACAAGAGAGAGAGAACCTCAAGACATCGACAAACTATTTGTTAGTATTTATACATTTTATTTTAATAGCTTATTCAATTTCATTTTTCTCAAAATCATTTTAGACTTAATCTAAGAGAATAAACTATAATCTTCTTTGAGATATAAGAAAATTGAATCAAGTAACATTTGAGTTTTTCTTTTTTAAAATATATAGAACCCTAGACTCTTTCTGTCTGATTGAACATTGCGTCATCTATGTTTAAGAAAGAGGTCATTCTGCTACAAGCTTCTGCTACATCTTTTACATTTAAAGATAAGTATATTTTCTGAAATTCTTTTGAGGTTTTGTTTGAGATAGCCTGTGAAAATTTCAATGGGATTTTTATTATGATAGCCTGTGAAAATCACAAGGAACCATTCTTTTTATAGTGAAAGCCAAAATTACAAGTGTAGTAATTTTGGAAGTGAAGTAGGTATGATTGTTTTAAGTATCAAACCACTATAATTCCTTATGCCATGTGGTGAATGCTTTATTCTTTTTGGTGATTGGATGTTATTTATTATTTTCATTTTTGTGGTGAATGTTGTAATCTTTTTATATACTATTGCTAGTTTGAAAGATTGATTTTAAAAATATTCGTGAAATAAGGTTGTCCTGTTTAATATTTTAAGTAAGGTTATCCTACGAATTATTTGAAATTAAGGTTTCAATACATAAGTGATTGAGATTTTTGTAATATTTACATATTCCGCATTTATTTTGATTATTTGGCATTATCCTATTCACCCTCACCCCCCTCCCCCCCCCCTAAAAGGACATCGCTAGCTTTTCATTTCACGGGCGACCTGTTGTTGCCAAGTCACAACGTTAAGTTGAACTTGTTTCGTTCTTTCTTCGAGCATATCAAGGTCCAAAGCCATCTACTCGGTATTTTGACTTTCATCGTAGGACCAAATCCATGCAGTAGGGAGCCATATCTCGACTAGGACAACAACCTCTGCTCTGAAGGCTAAGGAGAAAAGAGTTTCTCCTGTGGCCATTCGGGCAGTGGTCCGATATGCCCAGAGGACATAGGAGAGTTCTTTGGCCCAGGCCCCTCTTGCTTTCTCGAGCTTGGTTCAGAGGTGATTTTTGATAATCTTGTTGATTGCCTCTACTTGGTCGTTGGCTTGAGGATGCCGCAGTGATGAGTAAGCATTTCGAATTTCGAGATTCCCACATATGACTCGAAACTGATTATTATCGAACTACTTTCGGTTGTTCAAGACGATCGTATTTAGGATTTCGTATCGATATATGATATTTTTCCAGATGAAGTCGGTAATTTTTTTCTTGGTGATTTTGGCCAGTGGCTCGGCCTCGGCTCATTTGGTGAAATAGTCGACCACAATGACTACGAACTTAATCTGGCCTTGCCGGTTAGCAGGGGGTCGATGATGTCTATCCCCAATTGGGCAAACAGCTATGGTCCGATCATGGCGGTTAGTTGCTCAGGCGGTTGATGAGGTATTGTCACAAATCTTTGACATTTATCACATCTCTGGGTGTATTAATGGGCATCTTTCTGGATGGTCAGCCAAAAGTATCCTTGTCAGACGACTTTATTAGCAAGGGCATGACTACCGGAGTGGTTGTCAGAAATTCCTTCATGTACTCTTTCAAAACATACTCGGCACGTACTTGGCTTCTTCGAGTCAGAGACACCTGAGATAAGGTCGAGAGAATCCCTTTTTGTACAAGGTGTCCCTAACCAAGGTGTATCGAATTGACTTGGATTGGAGTGTGCGTGCCTCGAGTTGATATTTAGGCAACTTGCCCCCTTGAAGATATTCAACTATCGGGTCCATCCAGCTCGGGACCGAATTTACTGGAAGAACTATATCTGAATCATACTTGTTGACACTTGGCTTTGCTAGAAACTCAAGTCGATCTGTGGCCAACTTCGCTAGTGCATTGGCTTAGGAGTTTTTCGACCCGGGGATCGGGCTAACGTCGTACTTGGAGAATTTGCTGATAAGTTCTTAAGCTTTTTATAAGTAGGCGATCATTCTTTGTTACTTGTCTTGGTACTTACTGACGACGAGCTGTGAATCATTGTGGACTTTTAGGTTCTGAGCCCCCATTATGGCTGCTAGCCTAAGTCCAGCATACAGTGCTTCGTACTTTGCTACGTTATTCGATGTTTGGAATCCAAATCTTAAAGTATATTGCATGCAGGTCTAGTTGAGAGCATCAAGAACTACCCTGGCCCCGTTGCTTTTAGAATTGTATGAGCCGTCGACGTACAATGTCTAGGTCGGGCATGACCACCCGATCATCTTCAGTTAATTGGTCGGTTTCGAGGCTCAGACTAGCTTCCAGGTTCTGCCCGCAGGCGAACTCGACAATGAAATTGGCCGCTACTTGGCCTTTAACGGCAGTCCAGGGTTGATATTTGATGCCAAATTTATTGAGTTCGATTACCCATTTTGTGAGTCTCCCCGACACTTCGGGCATCCGGAGCACTCGATGAAGATGCTAGTTGGTCGAGACTATAATTGTATGGGCCTGGAAGTAAGGTCAAAGGTGGAAGGATGACATGACCAAAGCTAGGGTGAGCTTCTCGATGTTTAGATACCTAGTCTCGGCCGGGACCAAGGCTTTATTGACATAGTACACTAGGAGTTGTTTCCCTTTTATTCCTAGATAAGGGTCGAGCTGACTGTTGCGGTCGAGACTGCCATTCATAGTAGTAGTGGCTCTCCTTGCTTGGGCTTTGAGAGTAACGAGATTGAACCTAAGTACTGTTTGAGTTGTTGGAAGGTCAGCTCACAGTCCTCGGTCCACTCCATCTTCTGTTTTTCCTTTCAATTGTTTGAAGAAAGGGAGAGACTTGTCAGTGGATCGGGAGACGAAGCGATTGAGGGTGGTAACTCTCTTAGTAAGGTATTGAATTTCTATCATAATCGTGTGCGAGTTCATGTATAGCAGAGCTTGGATCTTGTCGAGATTCGCCTCTATCTCCCTTTGGCTGACCAGAAAGCTAAGAAATTTTTCTAAGCTGATATTTTCGCAGGATTGCGAACATCTCCTCGAGGTCGGCGGTGTGGTCTGTAGCTTCGATGCTCTTGATGAGCATGTCGTCGACGTACACCTCCTTGGATAATTCGATCTAACGAGCGAACATTTTATTGACGAGTTGTTGGTACGTGGCCCCAGCGTTCTTCGGCCCAAAGGGCATGACTTTGTAGCAGTAGAGTCCCTTGTCGGCAACAAAGGTTGTCTTCTGCTTGTCTTGGGGATGCATAATGATCTGGTTATAACCCGAATAAGCATCCATAAAGCTCAAGAGCTCATGTTCAGCCATACTGTCGACTAGCTAGTCGATCTGTGAAAGGAAAAATTTATCTTTAGGGTAGACTTCGTTTAAGTCGATGTAATCAACACAGACCCGCCACTTCGCATTGGACTTTTTTTATCAAGAAATGTTGGTGATCCAGTCAGGATAGTAAATCTCTTCGATAAAACCGGCTTCGAAGAACATACCGACTTCTTCACCGATGAAGGCATATCGTTCTGGTTCAAATGTTTGTCGCTTCTGTTTGACTAGTCGATGGTTGGGATTAACATTCAACTTATGGACCATCACTTTCGGGATGATAACGGGCATGTCCTGGTGGGACTGAGTGAAAACGTCGACATTGTGTTGGAGAACGTCCATGATCTCGTCTCGTATATCTGGAGCCAGTGATGATCCGACCTACACAATGTGGGTCGAGTCGGATTCACTGAGGGGGATGGCTATCAGGTCTTCCACTAGAGACCCTCTCTCGACCGACTCTTCCTGGGGATCGAGGGAAGTAATGACCATTGTGCGATGTTGAGTCCTTCATGTTGTGGTGTGGAATAGGCGAGCTTCTCGCTGATCTCATTTGACCCGTCTGACGTTGTGCTCGGTCGGGAACTTCATTGTGAGGTGGTGAGTGGATATCACCGCTCGCAGGGCGTTGAGGGACCATTATCAGATGATGACATTGTAGACGAAAGGGCAGTCGACTACAAGGAAGTTGATCATCGTCGTCTGGTTTTGTCCTTCTCCCGCAATGATTGGGAGTAGTATGGATCTCTCTGAGGTGACTCTGTCCCCTGCGAATCAGAGCAAAGGAGCTTTAACAGGTCGAAGTTGAGACCTTCCGACTCCCATCTTATCGAAGGCATCCATGAAGAGGATGTTGGCCAAGCTGCTGGTGTCCACCACAATTCAAAACACTTTGCGGTTGGATATGGTCATGACCACCACTAATGCATCGTTATGAGGATGGTGGACCCTCGGGCATCCTCCTCAGTAAATATTAGTTCACAGGAGATCACTTTCTTCTCCTTTGGAGGTTTGCAGGTGAGGTTGACCCGATGTTTCGAGCTACTATGACGATGCTCATGGCATGAGCTTTATATGCTCATTTTGAATCCCCTCCTCTTGTGTACCCACCGAAGATGGTGCAGATTTCTCATGTGGCCTCTTTGTTGTTGTCGTTGCTGGGCTGCTCATTCATCCTATCTATCTGTTCTTCCCTCCTACTAACATATTCTCATATATGTTCATTGCGGATGAGGGCCTTGATATCTTCTTTGAGGTCGAAGCAATCGATGGTGGAATGGTCGTGGTCGTGGTGGAAGTGACAATACTTCCTTTTATCCCACTTGTCGACCTCGGTCTTCATCCAGTTTGGCCATTTAAGGAGTCGTTTGTCCCGAACTTTCACGAGGACCTATTTAGGCATAGTGTTGAGGGGAATGTAGGAGCAGAACCTGCTCTCAGGTCATTTACTCAGACGTTGACCTCTGGTTAGATCGTCGTCTCTTATGTGCTTATTGTTGGGAGCTGATGCTTATTCCTCTTTAGGCCATTTATCCTTAGTCAAGCTTCTTCCATTCTTGGTAGCTTTTTGCGAGCTAAAAAGCTCTTTGGCATTGCAATACTTCTAAGCTCGATTAAGGAAATCGACCAATGTAGTTGGGGAATTTTTGCTGGGTGAGAAGAGGAATCTTCCTTCATTCAGATCAACCATCACAGCAGTCAGGGCGATCTAATTTGAAGAGTAATCAATTTATATTGCTTTTAAGTTGAATCATTTAATGTAGTAATTTAGCAACTCGTTCTCCTTCTGAGTGATAGCGAGGATGTGAGTTATTTACTTCAGACTCTCTTTGCCTCCGATGAAATTGGTAATGAAGGCCTAGCTGAGCTATGTGAATGAGCTAATGGATTGCGATTTCAATTGCCAAAACTACTTCCGCGCCACTCTTGATAGAGTTAAGGGGAATACTCGACACATTATTGCAGTCAAGGCACCATGGAGCTCCATCCATGCCTTTAAAGATTCTAGATGCTCGGCCGGGTCGGCGGACCCGAAATAGGGAGTAATATGGGGCATCCTAAATCTGGACGGGAGCTAAGCTTGCATGATATCGTCGGTGAACGGTGGCTCAGTCTCCTTCAACATAGCTTCTATTGAGGTCGGAGCATGCACACGATAGGCCCGTTGTATGCTGTCGACCTGACCTCGTAAGTCATTGAGCTCGACCTCCCAAGGATCCTCATTCTCGACCATTGTCTCGGGAGCTTTGTCATGCCTTTTCTTCTCCAACCCATGATGCAGGTTGGAGGCAGCCAACACGGCAGTGTCCGACGCATGGGAGCGCACATGTATTGGTACTTCACAAGCCTATTTGCTCCTCCGGGAGCAGGCAAGTGCTTGAGATTGTGCCGAAACTTCAGTGGCTGCCCGAGTGATAGCTTCCGTGGTCCCTTGGTCAGAAGGAGGGATCTGTCACTCTAACATTCACCTTATTTGATCAATGTTGCTGGTTAGTGCCTCAACTCGATGTTTCAGAGAGACAAGCTGACCTCCCTGGTTCTCAGTCCGTTGCACCAGGCCTATGGGTGCAGAATCAGCTTGAGGTTGAGTCCCGATGGTCCACAGATTGCTTTGACAGCGTAGGACTAGGCGCAACAGCAGTGATCTGGGATTTCTTTCTCTCATTTTCCATTACTGAATCACTGTAGGCGATGAGAGCAATTTTCAATGTCGTTGTCACGAACACCACCAAACTGTTGATGCAGAAATCTGGACATATTCAGAACACTCGTTACCTATAAGTGAAGACAGATGGAGACCCTTATTATTGCAAGGGACCCTCTAATGGCAAAGTTAGATAAACAAGCTAGGTTTATTAGAACGTAGGGTTTTTGTATTAGTGGTTTATGCGTGCCTTTCACCATTGGGGATGCTCCTATTTATAGTTGAAAGAGGGCAATGGCGTAAATCGTGATCTCCTTACTTAATATGTGCCTATTATAAAAGGGAATCTTATCCCGAATATGTCGTGGGTATCTCCCGAGATCCTCGACTAAGATCTCGGGTAGATCTGTGTTGTGACAGTCTCCTGAGATCCTCGGCTGGGATCTCGAGTAAGTATAGTTGGAATAAGGTCGGAAGCACGTGGTAGGAGGTCGAGGTGATGGCCGTTTCGAAGAAAGGTTTGCCGACCTGGAATCTCCAGCGAGTTGTGGTTGAGTTTTCTGTTGGTATCGAGTAGATGACCTACCCGCTGACCCGCCCTCAAGATTTATGTCCGAGCACTGAGACCGAGCTCTTTTCCTTAGTAGAATATAGACGAAGTCGGGGACGACCATTCTCTTCATCTTACCACGCGAAGCAGGGTCGTGCCTCGAGGGCCCTCGCTGAGAGATATTTCTAATCAACTCGGAAATGGATGGGACCGTGGAAGGGCTCGACATCTGATGAAGGTTAGGATATTTCATCTTATGATGGTCAAGCTCGAGGAGTAGACCATTTCCACAGTAGTATCGTTATTGCTTTATGGTCGTTGAGGAGCTCCTTGGTCATGATTGGTGCTGACAGATCGCACGACGAGCGTAGAGGTTCAAGCTGACCTCCTTTCTTCGGTCCATCTATTTTTACACATAATAAAATCTATATTTAATCTTCCTTTGTTCATTAATGTACTGCGTTTACATTATTAATGAAAAGTGGAATGACCTCTAGTTCTCATGCTTCAATTAGTATGGAAGCTGGTTCTATTGTCCCAACTTATTTACCTTTTCACATTCTCAATATAAATAATAATAATTTTCGAAACATTTTACTTAAATTAAAAGCTTTTCCTATTTTTGTGCAAGAAGCTGAGGCTACTTTGAATGTTAAGATACAAGACTCGATATTTCACACAGTTAGGGATGTTGCTCCAAATAAGGTATGATCTCTTATGATTCTTCCCCCCCACCCCCCATAATAAAACAAATAAAAATAAAAATTCCTGTCATTTGAAGTATTTGCATATGCAAGTACTTTAAGGTGTCAACAGTTCATCATAATGTAATGGTGTTGATAAATACTATACATACCTATAAATTCATTGAACGAGCGCTATTTTCATTCAACTCACCCTCTTCTCTAAGCTTACCATGATTCCCCTTCCTTTCTCGGACACTATCACATTTCATTTTTTATGATAGGATTCATGGTCATTTGGAAGGAAAATCTAATCACCAGCGATGGTTTGTCATCTTTTCACTCATTTTCTTTTTATAATTTTACCATCCTTCTCATATTTTATTCGAATCGTTTCATTTACCATGATTTCTTATAATGGGGTCCACTCAACCTTTGGGATTAAGCTGATATTTATGTTTTCCACCTCAACCGACCACCATGGTGGACCCCATCCTAGTTTAAACATCGTGTTAAGCTTACTGTTTCTTGTATTGTGGTTCACTTGGGATTCTGATTGGTCCATGATGCAGGACATGAAATTCAAGTATGATGTGCAAGAATTCAGGCTTAGATCATACCAATTTAGAAACAAGTACACAAATTCCACATCTCACATGATAGTCTAAACATTCAATTAAAGGGGAATCTATCCGGGTTCAGGCCGACACAGGCTAGGGCTGGACCAATAAAAATTATAAGCCAAACAATGTCGAAGGGAAATAAAAATCAACCACACATGTATAAGAATCAGTCTTTAATCCAAGAAATTTTTCAATTTCAATTCAAAGAACCCTATGGTGAAAAAAATGGGGCAAATAAATTAGGGCTAATGCAAACTAAGGCTAAGGTTTATGAAATAGGAATAAAAAGAGAAAAATCAGAGGAAAACCTGACTCAGAAAAAACTCCTGTGTGCAGATGGTGACCCGGAGCTGACGCACGTGATCGGGTGGGTTGGCCACATGTGTGATGGAAGCCCGCCTCCCCAAAGTGACACCTAGGCCTTGGGCTCGGGGAGACTTCCAATCCCTCCAAGTTTGACGACGATCCGACATAAGGTCGAGACGTAGTGCTCCGCCGAAGTTTCAGCCCTCCTACAGGTTCAGATTAAGAAAATTGGCTGTAGGGGGATGAATAGCTGCAAATGCTGAGAATTTCAAAGCAATAATGATGATAAAAGATGAGGTATATGGATGGGAGATGGTAGGGACGGATGAGGATAAATGTGGCTTCACACCACGTAGTTAGCCCTTCGAAAAGGGAGGGCTTCGCACCCACTTTTGAATTCTTTCACAACTCACGAAGAGAGCAAAAAACTAAAGTAAATTTTTTATTAAGCTTGAATGAATGAAAAGAACTACAAGGGGTGCCTATTTATATGGAAAATTCTATACCCCAAAACTCGCACCATGTGCGCAACCTATTACTTGGCGGTGAAGTAAACTAAAATAAAAACCAAATAAAAAAATCTAAAGCGTTCACGAAATTCTAAATAATAACAATATGCAAAACCTAAAATATGACATCAATTCGACGAGTGGGCAATGATTATGAGGTCCCATGATGTATTTTTCTTAACTATCGGGCCCACTCTTTTGAACCAAAACTTCATCTTCTAGTTAGGAGGCCCTCCCTGAACGTCGTCATCGAACCAAATCGATGGTGAGGCCCTCCTTCTGCATACGTATGTGCGCTGGGGGGTGGCGTGCGTGCGCGTGTAGGCGACGTATGCACGATGTCCTTATCAACTCTCCCCAGCTGTGAAGATTTCACCACTGGCGAAATAAAACTCCTGAACTGCTCCAGGATGTCAGGATCAAGTATATGAAGCTCCTCCTCAGTGAGTCATGTGCTGTCTGAAGCTGGGCGTGACTTCCATTTAACTAGGTACTTCTGAAACCCGCCATCTGACGTGGAAACTGTCTCATAGTCCAGGATATCCTCTATTTTCTTTCTGGGTGTGTGAAGACTAGGTATGTGAGGCAAAGGTTGGGATGAAAGGTTGGGAAGAGGCCATACATCAAGGGGTAAATCTGGGGAAAAAGGATGGGTGCGCGAAGGGCCGGACAAAGTATCAGTGGGTCCCTGAAAAGTGACTAAATCCTCCACATTAAATGTGGAACTAATTCCCATGGAATGTGAAAGATTTACCTCATACGCATTGAGACCATTTCACTTTTTAATTTTGAAAGGCCCAGTGCTACGAGCATGTAACTTACGAACGACCCTTGGAAGGTACCGCTCGGGCCTGATACGGACCATCACAGAGTCCTCAATATTGAACTCTTTGACGTTTATGTTGGTCTACAGAAAAATTATAATGTTCATTACTATTAGTGATCTTTTACCTGATTTCTTGATGCAATGAATGTATGTGATGCACAAAAGACTCTGCTGACTCTGATGGCCTATGGGACAATGACATGGGGATAAGATCAATAGGTTTTCTAGGCTTGTAACCAGTAACGACTTTAAAAAGACTTAGACCTGTGGACTTATTGACAGAACTATTATATGCAAACTCTGCTATGCGTAGTACGGTGTCCCATGTCCTGGTATGCTCCCCCACTAAACATTGAAGTAAACTCCCTATGCTCCTATTAACCACCTCAGTCTGACCATCGGTCTGAGAGTGGTAGGCAGAAGAAAATTGGAGCCTAGTATTCATCATATGCCATAGTGTTTTCCAAAAGTAACTCATAAAGCGCACGTCACGGTCAGACACTATGGTTTTTGGTAACCCATGCAGTTTGATGACCTCATTAAAGAATAGCTCGGCAACATGAGATGCATCGGAGGTCTTAGAACAAGGAATGAAGTGGGCCATTTTAGAGAAATGGTCCACGACAACAAATATAGAATCGTGTTTCCGAATAGTCTTGGGAAGTCTAAGCACAGAGTCCATACTGATGTCCTGTCAATGGATGAATGAGACTGGTAAAGGTATGTATAATCCTGTATTCTATTTCCTTTTCTTTGCCAGTTAACAAGTACGACATTGCCCTGTAATTTTGGCCACATCTTGCTTGAGGCTTGGCCAATAAAACCTATCATCCATTGGGGCAATGGTCTTGTCACGACCAAAATGACTTGCGACCCCTCCTGAATGTAACTCCCAGATAAGAAAATTATGGAGGGAGGTACGTGATATACACAAGCGGTCACTCCTAAACAAATATCCATCCAAAATCAAATATTCACTGTTACCTCCTGATGGACTCTCTAACAACGACTCATACGCAACTTTGAAATCTGGACATATAGAATACTCTTCTTTGATGCGCTTAAGGCTCGTAACTTCAACGCTTATGGAGTTGAGTAATGCGACTCGACAACTCAACGCGTCGGCACGCTTATTCTTGACACCGGCTTGTGCTTAAGCACGAAAGTGTACTCTTGAAGGAATTGAACCCACTTAGCATGCCTGAGACTTAATTTCTTCTGAGAGTTCAAGCATCTCAAGGCCTCGTGATCCGAGAACAAGATGAATTCTTGCGGTAATAGGTAATGACGCAAATAGCGTAGTGATTGCACTGCCGCGTAGAATTCATTGTCAGAGGTGAAATATCTTTGTTTCGCCTCATTCAGTTTCTCACTAAAAAAGGTGACATGGTGCCCTTCCTGACTAAGTACTCCTCCTATGCCAATTCCTGACGCATTCATGCAACTTCAAAAGCTTTTGAAAATTTTGGAAGTCGCATGACTGGAGCTTCGGTCATCTTGACATTTATTTCCTTGAAGGCCTTCGAGGCGGCCTTTGTCCATTGTAACTCTCCATTTTTTATGCAGTTCGTGATGGGAGCCACAATGGAGCTGAAGCCTCGAATGAACCGCTTATAAAAGGTGGCTAAGCCATGAAAGCTACGCACCTCATAAATATTGCAGGTTTCAGGCCAATTAACAATGGCCTTGATCTTCTAGGGATCCGCCGATACGTCCTTAGCTAACACAACAAAACCTAAGAAGATCACACCACTAGACAAGAATGCACACTTCTTTACAACTTCTCGGCTCTAAGGATCCTATAAACTTACCTCAAATGGTTGAGGTGTTGCTCATTGGTTATACTATAAATCAAGATATCATCAAAGTATACAACTAGGAACTTCCCCATGAAGAGTCTCAACACTTGGGTCATCACACGCATGAAAGTGCTTGGGGCATTAGTTAACCCAAAAGGCATAACTAGCCACTCATATATCCCATCCTTCATCTTACAGACCGTCTTCCACTCATTACTAGGGCGTATACGGATTTGGTGATAGCTACTTTTGAGGTCAATTTTTGAAAAGATAGTAGCATTGGTCATCATATCTAGCATGTTATCAAGACGCGGCATGGGAAACTGATACGTGACTGTGATTTTGTTGATGACCTTATATCAACACACATCCTCCATGTACCATCCTTCTTAGGTGTAAGAAGGGCGGGCACGGCACACAGACTCATGCTCTCTCAAATGAAACTATTCTTTAGGAGTTCATCAATCTGCCTCTTCAACTCAGTGTGCTCTTTTGGATTCATTCTATAATGTGGGAGGTTTGGTAGAGTCACTTCAGGGATTAAATCAATAACATGCTATATATCCCTCATAGGGGGAAGTTCATTCAGTAAATCATTAGGAAAGACATCATGAAACTCATGTACTACCTGAATGGCCTCAGTGGGTAACTCTACACTAGTCTCTGGTACACTCTCCCTAGCCATAAGGGCGTATATCGTCGAGTCCGTATCCGTTTCTTGCTCAAAGTCATTGGCATTCAAAATATGGAGCGGTTTGGACTTAAACTTTGACTCCACTTCTTTTGGGCTGCTCGCACTACTCTGTGTGGTGGACTCTTTTCCAGCCGTATTCTTGGGTGTCAAAGGATTTAGCTTGACTTTCTTGCCCTTAAACTAGAACGTACACACATTTGAATAACCAAATATGGTGACGTCCCTGTCATAGAGCCACGGCCTAACCAAAATGATATGACCCACATCTATAGGAACAACATCACACCAAATTGTGTCTTTATATGATCCAAACTGAATAGGGACAAGACAACGGTGCGAGACTGGAATGGATGTTTTATCAAGCTAAGAGACTCTGTAGGGTTAAGGATGGGCTTCCAACTTCAAACCCAAACGACTCACAGTGCTAGTCGATGCCACATTGGCACAGCTACCACTATCTACGATCATTTTACAGCTCTTTTCCCCATATTTTACATAAGTGTAGAAGATTATGTTGCGGCGCCAGTCATCGGTGCTCTTGTCTTGGGCCAAAGTGTAACACATAATTGCGAGGGTCATAAACTCTTGCGTTCCCTTTTCCTCATCACCAGGGGTTTCAACTGGCTCATATTCCTCCTCCTCACCATCACTCTCTGGGAGTACTACTTCTACTTGCCCATCAATAAGGAGTACTTTGGTTCCCTCTCTCGTGCTGCACTATTGAACAAAATGACCAAACCCCTAATACTTAAAACACCTAGTGGCCCCGCTTCCACGTGAATTAGACCCGACAATCTCTTTACCCTTATCATCCTTAGGTCTGGGCTGAACATTAAGGGAATGCTTGTTTTGGAATTCCGTGTTAGGTTTAGCCCTAGAGGGGTTGGCCTTAACACCGGATTCGCGAAAGTCATACCGTCTTCCCGTGGATGCTTTAAAGTATTGCTCGACATCTAACACTACTTGGTATAATTGTTCAATAATGTCTATCTCTTTGGTGAGCAATTCTCTCCTAATGTCAGGACGGAGGCCCGTTTTGAAGTGAGCAAGGGTAAGTACTGGATCCTCATCAACCTTATAGCGGGTCGAGTATTCTTCAAACTTCTCGATAAAGTCCGCAATACTCATGAAACCCCGTCGAATAGACTGCCACTCCTCATCAATCGTAAGCGATAACAGAAAGGGAGGTACTTTTCTTTAAGCGTTTCTTTCATCTTTATCTAATGAATTATTGGGAGTTCCCTTGCTCTTTCTTTCTTTCGCTCAATCGTCGGCCAAAACCTCTTTGCTTGACCCACAAGCTTTATCTCGGCGAATCGGACTCGTCGAGCATCTACCATACCATACCACTAAAAATAGTGGTCCATATCCGCCAGCCAATCTAGAAAGGCTTTAGGGTCCAAGTGGCCAGCAAATGCAGGGGCATCTACCCTAAGTCCCTTGAGGAGTTGTGCATCTGGGTCATATTGATCATGATGTCCCTCACGGGGTGGGTGAATAGGTACGCGCTCATGACCAGCTCTTTGGTCACCTCTATTCCTTGGTCTAACCTCCTGACCAACTGCCCGAGATTGGGCATCCTCTCCAGTGGTGGGGTTTGCCCTGAAGGAGACCTCTATTTCTTCAAGGCGTTTATTTATGCATTGTTCCAAATGCTTATTCAAGGACTGAATATGCTGGGCTAACTTAACTACTGTTTCTTGCAGTTGCTCCATGTTTAGTGTGGGGAATAAATTGAAACCACTACCTGTATGTGTGGGCATACACTGACTTGCTCAACATAAGGACCTACTACGATAACTATATACATCTAAAAACTAAATGACCCTAAGAGACTATATGAAGGAGACTACACACCGTTACGAAAATTCAGCTATATATATCAGGGACTACGGTTTTCTAGCAGCTATATATAATGGATTGGATGCAGGAATGACTCAAACAAACTAAACCCTAAATATGTGGTGAATTCCATTACAAGAACCCTAGGCTTTGATACCAAATTTGATGTAGGACATGAAATTCAAGTTTGATGTGTAAGAATTCAAGCTTAGATCATACCAATTCAGAAACAATTACACAAATTCCACATCCCACATGATAGTCCAAACATTCAATAAAAGGGGAATGTATGTGGGTCCAGGCTGACACAGGCTAGGGCTGGACCAATAAAAATTATAAGCCAAATGATGTCAAAGGAAAATAGAAATCAACCACACATGCATAAGAATCAGTCCCTGATCTAAGGGATTCCCAAATTTCAATTCAAGGAACCCTAGGGTGAAAAAAAAGGACAAATAAATTAGGGCTAATGCAAATTAAGGCTAAGATTTATAAAATAAGAATGAAAAGAGGAAAACCTAACCCGGAGAAAGCTCCTGCGTGCAGATGATGACCAGGAGCTGACACACATTCACGGGCGGACTGATCGCACGTATGATGGAAGCCCACCTTCCCAAAGTAACACCTAGGCCTTGGTCGGTCGGAGGAGACCTCCAATCCTTCCAAGTTTGAAGACGATCCGACGTAAGATCGGGGCATAGTACTCCGCCGAAGTTTCAGCCCTCCTACAGGTCTAGATTATGGAAACTGGCTATAGGGAGATGAATAGCTGCAAAGGTTGAGAATTTCAAAGCAATAATAATAATAAAAGATGAGGTATATGGATGAGACAGGGTAGGGACAAATGGTGATAGATGTGACTTCACACCACGTAGTTAGCCTTTCAAAAAGGGAGGGCTTCGCACCTACTTTTGAATTCTTTCACAACTTACGAAGAGAGTAAAAAAATAAAATAATTTTGTTTATTAAGCTTGAATGAATGAAAAGAACTACAAGGGGTCCCTATTTATAGGGAAAATCCTATACCTAAAACTCGCACCATGTGCGCAGCCTATTACTCGGCGGTAAAGTAAACTAAAATAAAAACCAAACAAAGAAATCCAAAACGTTTACGATGTTCTAAATAATAACAATAAGCAAAATCTAAAATATGACATCAATTCGACGAGTCGGCCATGATCATGAGGTCCCAAGATGGGTTTTTCTTGACTATCGGGCCGACCGTTTTGAACTAAAACTTCGTCTTTTAGCTAGGAGGCCTTGCCTGGAGGTGGTCATCGAACCAGATCGATGGTGGGGCCTCCTTCTGCGTACGTACGTGCGTAGGGGGTGGCGTGCGTGTGCGTGTAGGCGGCATGTGCACGATGTCTTCGTCAGTCCATCAAATGATTTGAAAGATGCATGTATGGCATGGTTAAAACAAATACGCCACATTGGCCTCCTAAGCGTAGGTGAAGCATATACATATAGCGGCCCCTCATAAGAGGATAGGACGTCTAGATAGACACGTACAACATGGTTGGTCTAGGGTTTAGGCCTAGGACTTGGATAATTAAAGATAAATGGTCCTATATGATGTTGGTGGGACTCACAAATGGTTGCCTTTTATCTACACCGACCATCCATTTTTATGGATAATTTTAAGGCATGAGTCCAACAATTAGGTAGATATAAGCATTGAGTGGACCACACCATGAGTAGTAGGGATGAAACTCATATAGTTGGAAACCTACCGAGGCCATAGAATTGTGGATCGAGTTGGTATTATTTTCCCCCTTCATCAAGGTCTGTCTGATCTAATGAGTAGGTTGGATGTCAAATAAACATTAGAGTTAGGGTTGTACATGAACCGAGTTAGCTCTATTAGCTCGCTTGACTCGGCTCGAAAAAGCTCGATTTGACTCAGTTTGAAACTGAGTTCTTGCTGATTTTTTTAGCTCAAAAAAATTTTGAACCGAGTTTGAGCTTGCCCAAGCTCGACTCGACTCAGAACGAACCCAACTCGAATCGAACCAATTCGGTAACTCGGTTACTTTGATATTGATGTTGCTTACCAAGTGTTTGATGAAATGACTCAACGAAGTGTCGGCTAGTGGCAAGGAAGGTATGTTTCATTAAACAAATATCCTTTTTTATTGATTTTGATGTTGCCTATAAGGTGTTTGATGAAACACCTCTAAAACTGCTTCTGCTGTTTTACATACAGTGAGAGGTGTAGTCCATGTGTTTGTGAAAATGATGCACAGGCGACCATGGCTTGATATTGGCTTGAATTGGCCCGAGCTGCTGACTGAACCGAGCTGAGCTGGCTAGTCAAGCTCGAGGACCGAGTTGAGCCGAGGTCAGCTAGTGGCTGATCAGAGTCGAGCTGTGCCAAGCTTGACTCGGTTCGACTCGTGTACACCTCTAATTACAGGGGGCTTTGGGAGGTTTTTAATGGTGGACATTCAATAACTATTATTTTCCCGTGGTGTGGTCCACCTAATATTTAGATCCGTCTCATTTTTTAAATAGCCCTAAAATGTTACGTAAAAATTGATGAACTACCTGATGAAACACATACATTTCACTAGCTAAACCCGTCCTCAACAGAAACTAAAGTGTCAGTTGTTAGCTGTGGACATAATGTAAGATGGCGATGATGTGTTCAAATCCGTTGCGGCAATCATTTAGGGTTATCCAGACCATCCAAATAGTCCACTTGTAGATGGTTAATATTTATACTTTTAATATATAAGGCAATATTAAGCATCAATTAGATGGCCGCTTAAATGTACGGCTGATAGCACATAATACTAAATGATGTAAAACGCACAATGTACGGATTTAATGCAAATGGCAATTTGGAAGGATTTCTAAAACCCTCTTTCGAATTCCATTTGCCACTCTCTCGCTCTCATTTTCGGATTCCAGAAACCCCAAAACCTGATCTCCATCTCCGGCGAGATTCCGTTTCTATTGCCTGCTCATTTTAGAGGTTTTTTGTTTCTCAGATTTCGCATCGGAAGGTATGCGATTCGCCTCTGATTTCTAGAAAATATGTGATAGGGTTTGATTTTGGTGGAATTGGAGTTAGTTGTGGAAATTTGTATTTGCGTAGGTTTTTGGTTCGAAATATAGGGGTTTTCGAGTGATTTGATTTCTTTTGGTAGGAATTTTGGTTTTTCTAGGGTTTGGTGTTGGTGTATCGGAGTGTTTTGGGAAGACTCTGGTTTGTTCTTCTTCTAGTTGTTTGACAGCATTCAATGTATGATTGCTGTGGCAGCATTCAATGTATGATTGCTGTGGCAGCATTCAACACGCACGGTACTCATGGAACGCCATCATCCGTGCCTACTCCAAGCGCAGCCTCGCCCAAGATGCAAATCGTCCATTACATGCGATTCCTCATGTTCTCCTTGGTGCCCAAAAATCAGGATGACCAAAATTCAGATGTGCCACACCACATTATTTTCGTGTTTCTGGGAATGATTTTACCTTTTTGGCCCATCATAGTTTTGGATTGGCCGGATTTTTGGGCTCCAATGAGAACACGAGGGGTCTGACATGGACTGATTGATTGTCATGCAAACATCATAGTGGGCCCCACATATCGCGTTGTAGTGGATCGGGACCTGTGCGCTCAGTCGTGCAGGTGCAACTATGGGTCTGTGCGGGTCTGTGTATGTTTGCATGTGTGTTTTTGCATGAATGTGCCCGTGAAATTGCAATGCAGAACTTATCCAATGGATGCAATGGGTACACGAAATACATTTTTCAAATGGATGGCCAAGGAAAGTCCATTTCTGGATGTACTCTCCGGACTTCATTGATTGATGGCCAATATCCATCATCATTGGTTTTCCCTTTCTTCTCTTTCTTCCCCTTCCTCAGGATCTAGCTCTTCACTGCTACATTCGCATCAGCTACAATGCTATCCAAGTGATCATGGTTGCTCAAAATCCCAACAGGGCAAACTTGGCTGTCAAAAGGAAGTACACTTAGTTTGGCAATGTTGATTCAAATTGAAGGTTATAAAAGGACAAGGGGAAGGTCCAAAATGATGTGGGGGAAGGTAGTAAGAATATGTTGATGAGGGTTTAACTAAGGATATGGTCCTCTATAGAGTGGAATAGCGGAATGGGATTCTTGTAGCTGACCCTGAATACAAAAAAGATTCATGTAGATGAGCCCAAATATAAGGCTTAGATGATGATAATGATCAATTAATATGTTAAGTGATCCAAACCCTTGACATAATTTGGGCTGTTTTAGTGATCCAAACCCTCCATATTATTGATGCCTTTTTTAATGATCCAAATCAATTGATATGCCGAGGCTCATGTTCAACAATCGAAGCAAATATTTTATAGCCCATGTGGGTGGGATTGATATGCCACTAATCATCCAAATAGTCGATGTGATACAATCCTTGCTGGATCTGTAATTGTGTCTTCACCCATTTGAAATAATTGAGTGTACGAGTCACATGCAATGGGCACATTTTCAATTATCAAAACCATTGATATCCCTTGTTCCGTTTTTACTAGTACAAACACTTCATATAGTTGTCCCTGTGGAATGACCAGAACTGTTAATCACTCAACTCGTGCACCATTTGATGACACAAAAATCAACCTGTTTTGTTTCTAGACAAGATGTTGAAAATGTCTCAAAAAGACCATCTTTGAAATTGACTTGCTGGGAGAATAGCTATATTGATTAGATAGGTTACTGTGATATTACCCTGACAAAAAGATCAGGCCCGTCCACTCTTCAGGTGAGCCAGATATGTACAGAAAAATTGGTCTACTTCTAAAGTTAAAAAGTCCAAACATGCGCTGACACCACTGGTCATTGTTGCTTATAATTCTATTTCTACAAAAAATCCTCTCCATTTGCTAGGCTGGTTCATGTAATGGCTTCTTAACTTCTAAATATTTATATGTGATTGAGATATTGTAGTAAACTGAAAAAGGTGACCATGTTGATTCTTTAAATGTTATTTTAATTTAATTTCTATAAGTTTATTTATATTTTATATATTATTTAATACGCGTTGTCTGGGGTGATGAAAAATCTTACATGACGAAAAAAATCCTATCAATCAAATAGCTGGACCATTTTATGGACCGTTGCTTGTTCTTATGTTAACCATCTATTCTCACCCCACTAATTAAAAGGCTAGGAATTCATAATATGGATAATTTTTGGTGAGACATAACATTAATGTGGATAGAGTACCAACTTTCTTTAAAAGTAATAGTGCCTTACCATTTCCTCTTCAGCAGAGGGTTTATAGAGATTTTAAGGTTCTAACCACAGAAGATAAGCTCGAAAAAGGGAAAAAAAAAGAAGAGAAAAAAGAGAGAAAATGGCAGCAACGGCAGCAATTTCAGTCGCTCAAAGATCTTTCCGATGCTGCTTATGGAGAACGACGGGCTTCTCTCCTTCTCTCGAATCCAATAAAACTTCCATTCTCAAGAGATTTCGGCACTCTCCCATTTCTTCAAGGTATTAAATTCTCTCTCTCTCTCTCTTAGATGCTTCTTTGGTTCTATAATATGAGATTTTTATTTTATTTTATTTTTTAATTTTAAATTTTCTCAATTTCAGGTTCCGAAGAGAATCGTACTTCTTGAATTCAATGCTTCCCATCCACACAGCTATTGCGTCCACCCGCCTCGTCTCAAAGCTTCCGAGCGAATCAAACATGTCAGCTGAAGGTAATCTTTATTCCCAATCCCAGTGTTTGATGTCCACCAAAATTTGCTCACTTTTCGCGGCAATCCTTGAATCCCAGCCATACGGTGATCCTACCCATCTAATTGGGGCTTCTGAAATATGGATTGTTGGATGGAATTATGCATCTGCGAGCCCGTGATCGGATGCTTGGAGGTGAAGATTGTGGCATGGCTGGTCACATGTTGCGGCCTGTCGGATGAATGATTGGATTAACGAAAGGTGGGCCCAACTGGTCCAATTGCCAACAAATCATATAACACCTTGCTATTAAGATATTGGAGGAAAGTAAATGTAGCATGTGAATTAGAGCTGTACACGAGCCGAGTATTGCCTAGCTTGGGCTTGGCTCGGACTGCTCGAGTCCCAGCTCGTGCTCGGCTCAGCTCGGCCTTCGAGCTCGGAATAGTAGCTCGTGCTCGGCTCGTCTGAGTTCGAGCCGAGTTCAAGCAGATTTTTGAGTCGAGTCCGAGTTCGAGTCTTCGAGCCTGTTTCGAATTTGAGTTTTCGAGCCGAGTATCGAGTTACGAGTTCGAGCTTTGAGCCGAGTTCGAGTTATAAATTGAGATTCATTTGAATTTGAATTCGATTAGCAATTGGAATTAGAAGTTGAACAAAGCAATAAAATATATAAAATGCATAATTTACGATTAAAAAACTTCGATAATTACATATTTACATCGTTTAAAATGACAATTTACAACTAATAACCTTCATAAGAGGAGTGCCTTCCTGTATTGTCATCTGATCCATTTGAACTACTATTTATTTTTCCATATACATATTGGTTCACTTCCTCTGAGTCAGAAGGCGAAAAGATGTTTCCTTTATGCTCATTTACACTTTGAAGTAGATTTTTCAAACTTTCTTTATGTGAAGAATTGTATGTCGTACTCAATGCCTTATAAAATTCACCGAGACGGGTGAGGAATTTGAATTTGTTACTCTTCTTCTTTTTGTTTGTCGTACTCGATCCTGCTTCAACATCGTGTTGTCTTTGACTCGGATATCGCTAAAGTCTAAAAACTTCTTCCATACTACGTTTTAAGGTGAGTTGAAATTGTTCTTCCTCCAAAGCTTTTAATCTGACTTTCTCCTCTGCAACTTTTGTGGATGTCATTCGTGTACTAGATCCAGAACCAGAAGGTTTGGATGGAGTAGAAGGTTTCTATTCGAATTTAAAAGGGTCTGAAAAAGAATTTAGGCATCCTTAGGGGCAATGGGGCATGGTTTTGCATCACCACCGCGACATGACAAGTGTAACCGAAACCGATTAGTCTTGTTCACAAACTTTGCGCCATACAAACCACACTTAATCTTTGTTCTTCCAGACCTTGGTGGTGATTTAACTAGGGAAGCGTAGTCCCAAATGTTTGTCGATGGGTCAGATGAGGACATATCTACACTCAGTTTTTAATAAAAGAAATTAGAATATTGATAAATAATTTGAACATGATATAGGAACAAAATAAAAGCAATATAAATGTATCAAAAATAAAAGCAAATGAACAATAGTGAGTAAATAAATATCAAAGTCTTACAAACCACATTCCAACACTTTCATGTTTAAAGTTAAATAATATCACAGATCATTCAACTTTCAACAAAAAAGAATTGAAAAACCGAAAATAATTACTGATCTGCAGGTAGAGACTCGTCACGAATCTCAATATCTTCTTTTTCATCATCATTCATTTCTCCTGCCCATATTGGGCGCAATCAATCTTCCGTATAAATTAACGCTTTAACTTTATTTGGCGAAAGTGAGCTTCGATACTTGCTCACAACCCTGCTCCCTGTGCTGAATGCGGATTCTGATGCCACTGTTGAAATTAGTATTGATAATGTCCCGTGCCATCACAGATAATGTAGGGTATTGATGGGGACATCACGGGCACACGCGCACTCACGCCGCCCCTCCTACGCACGTACGCCAGAAGGAGGGCCCCACTGTCGATCTAGATTGATGACGACGTCCAGGGAGGGTCTCCTAGCTAGAAGACGTAATTTTGATTCAAAAGAGTGGGCCCGTTAGTCAAGAAAAGCCCATCATGGGATCTCATGATTGTGGCACATTAGTTAGATTGATTTCATATTTTATGTTTTGCTTATTGTTATTATTTAGAGCATCATGAACGCTTTAGATTTCTTTGTTTGGTTTTTATTTTAGTCTACTTCATTGCTAAGTAATAGGTTGTGCACATGGCGCGAGTTTTGGGGTATAGGGTTTTTCTATAAATAGGCACCCCTTGTAGTTCTTTTAATGGATTGAAGTTAATAAAAAATTCCTGCTTTATTTTTCTGCTCTCTTTGTGAGTTGTGGAAGAATTCAAAAGTGGGTGCGAAGCCTTCCCTTTTCGAAGGGCTAACTACCATGGTGCGAAGGCACATCGATCTCAATTCACCCCCATCTTCCATCATCTTTTTTTTCCATCTTCCCCCACCATCCGTATTTCGAATTTGTCCTTTTGTTGCATTAGATTTCTTCATTACAACAGGTTTCCAGATTTTGCCCCGCAGGCGAGCTGAAACTTCGGTGGAGCACCACACACAAACCGTACATCGGATCGCGCTGAGATTTGGGGGTTTTGGAGTCCATCCCTGGCTGACCAGGGCCAAGGTGGCTTTTTTCTGAATAGTGGGCCCCACACACGTGCGGCCGGATCACACGCACGTCCGTCTGGGTCATTGTTGCAGTCCACACGTGGGATCATCTTTTGGCTCAGGTTTTTATCCCCTTTTATCCTCTCATAACCGTTTTTCATGAATCCTAACCCTAGATTACATGATTCCTAATTGATTTGCCTCTTTTTATCACCCTAGGGTTCCTTGAATTGAAATTAGGGAATCCCTTGGATTAGGGACTGATTTTTATGCATGAGTAATTGATTTTATTTCCCTTTGACATCGTTTGGTTTATAATTTTTATTGGTCCAGTCCTAGCCTGTGTCGGCTTGGACCCGTATAGATTTCCCTTTTTAATTGTATGTTTGGATTTTCATGTGGGACGTGGAATTTGTGTGATTGTTTCCGAATTGGTAGGATCTAAGCCTGAAATCTTGCATCTCATATTTAATTTTCCACGTCCTGCATCAAATTTGGTATCAAAGCCTAGGGTTCTTGTAGGGGAATTCATTACATGTTTAGGGTTTGGTTGTTTATGTCCATTACGCATTAATTCTCATCATATATGGCTGTTTAGAGGTCCATAAACCATAACATAAGCTGCTGAAATTTTCTGTTATCCCCTTATTTGAATTATTTTAGAAATTAACTTAGTTTTCTATTTCTAGGTTTAGAAACTTTCCTTTTTTGTTTTTTAGAAACTAATTTTTTTGAAACTTTCTTAATCTGTTTTTAGAAACTAATTTCCTTTCCTTTTTCTTTTTTAGAAACTAGTTTACTTCCCTTTTTCTTTTTTAGAAACTAACTTACTTTCTATTTTTAGAAACTTTCCTTTTTCTTTTTCTTTAGAAACTAGGTTGTTTTTTTTTTTTTTTTTTTTTTAAGAAACTTTTTAATATGTTTTTTTTTAGAAGCTTTCCTAATTTGTTTCTTTAGAAACTTTTCTAATTTGTTTTTAGAAACTTTCCTTTTTCGTTTTTTAGAAACTAAGTTACTTTTCTTTAGAAACTTTCCTAATTTGTTTTTTTATAGATACTTTCCTAATTTGTTTTTCTTAGAAACTTTCCTTTTTTGTTTTTTAAAACTAGGTTGCTTTTTTTAAGAAACTTTCCTAACTTGTTTTAAAAACTTTCCTTTTTCGTTTTTAGAAACTAGGTTGTTTCTTAAAAAAAAAAAAAAAAATTCTTATATTTTGACAACTATATTGCTGAATTTTGGTTGACACTCTACACTAAACATGGAACAATTACAGGAGTCACTAAACAAGCTGTCCCAAAAGTTGGAGTTTATGATTAAGCGCTTGGAAATGGACTAATACTTAGAACAACTTGATGTGCGCATTACCCGACTAAAGACCATCGCCAGGACAAACCCCACCATTAAGGTAGATGTCCCATCTCAAGCAGGTGGCCTTGTGGATAGACCAATGAATGGAGTTGGTGAAGGAATCAATTATGGGTGTATACCCGTACACCCACCCCTTGAGAGACATCAAGACCACTATTTTGAGGGGTACAACATGTGCGGCTTTGTGGCTGGAGAGAGTGCACCAGAGGCTAGTGTAGATTTATCCACTGAGGTCATTCCAGTAATGGATGAGTTACGTGATGTCTTTCCTGATGATCTACTGGATGAGTCTCCCCCTAGGAGGGTTATAGAGCACACAAGAACATGGGACACTGTAATACCTACAGCCGAGTTTGTGTTTAATAGTTCTGTCGATAGGTCCACGGGTCTCAGTCCTTATGAAGTCGTTACTAGTTATAAACCCGAGAAACCTATTGATCTTGTCCCTATGTCACTGTCCCATAGGCCTCAGAGCCTGCAGAGTCTTTTGCGCATCACATTCATTCATGGCATCAAGAAATTAAGCAGAAGATCACTATTAGTAATGAACATTACAAATTTTCTGCAAACCAACATAAACGTTTCAAAGAATTCAATATTGGGGACTCTGTGATGGTCCGCATCTGACCCGAGCGGTACCCTCCGGGAGTCGTTTGTAAGTAACACGCGCGTAGCGCTAGACCATTCAAAATTATAAAACGAAAAGGTCTCAATGCATATGAGGTAAATCTTCCACCTTCTATGGGAATTAGTTCTACATTCAACGTAGAGGATCTAGTTACTTTTCAGGGGATCACTGATACTTGGTTCGGCCCTTCGCCTACCTGTCTTCATTCCCTATATTTATCCCTTGAACCATGGCCCATTCCCGACTCATTTTCTCAGACTCTACGTCCCATACCTACCATTCCCAACCCATTTTTCTAGCCTCTACCTCTCATACCTACCCGTCCTGACCCATCTTCCCAGCCTCTATCTCCCATACCTATCCTTCCCGACTCATTTTCCCAACCTCTACCTCCCATACCTAACCTTCACACACCCAAAAAGGAAATAAAGGATATCTTGGATCATCGGATAGTTTCAACGTCGGACGGTGGGTTTCAGAAGTACCTGGTTAAATGGAAGTCACGCCCAGCTTCAGACAGCAGGTGGCTCACTGAGGAGGAGCTTCAGAGACTTGATCCTGACATCCTGGAGTGGTTCAGGAGTTTTATTTCGCTAGTGGCGAAATCTTCGCAGTCGGAGAGAATTGATGGGGACATCACGCGCACTCACGCCGCCCCTCCTACGCACGTACATCAGAAGGAGGGCCCCACCGTCGATCTGGATCGATGACGACGTCCAGGGAGGGCCTCCTAGTTAGAAGACAAAATTTTGATTCAAAAGAGTGGGCCCGTTAGTCAAGAAAAGCCCATCATGGGATCTCATGATCGTGGCCCATTAGTCAGATTGATTTCATATTTTATGTTTTGCTTATTGGTATTATTTAGAACATCATGAACGCTTTAGATTTCTTTGTTTAGTTTTTATTTTAGTTTACTTCATTGCCAAGTAATAGGTTGTGCACATGGCGCGAGTTTTGGGGTATAGGGTTTTCCTATAAATAGGCACCCTTTGTAGTTCGTTTAATGGATTGAGATTAATAAAAATTCCGCGTTTTCCTACTCTCTGAGTTGTGAAGCCTAATTGGGTGCGAAACCCTCCCTTCATCGAAGGATTAACTACCGTAGTGCGAAGCCACATCTATCCCGATTCACCCCCATCCATCACCATCTCTACTACCCATCTTCTACCATCCCTTCTTCTCATCTCACCCCATCATTTACACTTCGAATCAATCATCTATTGCAGCAATTCTCCTCCCCACAACAGAATTTCAAAATCTGGCCCTACAGGAGGGTTGAAACTTCGGCGGAGCACCACGCACAAACCGTACATCAGATCAAGCTGAGATTTGCGGGTTTTGAAGTCCATCCCAGGCCGACTAGGGCCAAGGTGGCCTTTTTCTAAATAGTGGGCCCTACACATGTGCGGCCGAGATCACATGCATGTGCGTCCAGGCCATTGTTGTTGTCCACGCGTGCGGTACTTCTCTGGTTCGTCTCTCTCCTCTCTTTCACTCCGCTTTCACCAAAAATCCCTAAACTTAAACCCTAAATTACTCAAATCTCCAATTTTATGCCCCTTTTCTTACCCTAGGGTTCCTTGATTTGAAATTGGTGAACCCCTTGAATTAGGGACTGATTACTATGCATGTCTGGATGATTATTTCTTATCTTTGAGTATCATTTGGTTCATAATTTTTATTGATCCAGCCCTATCATGTGTAGGCCTGGACCTGCATAGATTCCCCTTAATTGAATGTTTGGACTTTCATGTGGGATATGGAATTTGTGTAATTGTTTCTGAACTAACATGATCTTAAGCCTGAAATCTCGCATATCATATTTAATTTTCATGTCCTGCATCAGGTATCTTGATTTACTAACTCTCATCTTCCACCATTCCAACACATCAAATTCGGATCGTACTATGATTGGCTCATTGAGGTACATTCCTAGCTTTGATTCATTAGTCTTAACTCCTATTCGTTTTTGTGCCAAGTATGATATGTATTCATTTAGCACATCCTCATTACTAGCCCCAGGTATAGAAACATTCGCATCTCTACTTTCTTCAACACCCGTTGTAGGTAAAGTAGTAATATACGAATTGTACAAATCTTCAAGTGCTTGACGAACCTTGGACGTCTCTGTTGCTGTTCTTTCAGTAGGATAAATCTTCATGAAAATAAATTTAACCAACCCCATATTACAACGAGGATCAAGAACAATTGCTAAAGACATCAACAGATGACATTTGTCCCAGTATTTATTGAACTTCGTCTTCATACCAACTGTCATTTGGCGTATGAAATCTAGACCCGCACTGACATTTTTCTGTAGAGCATCCTTAATCTTTCAAAGAGACGGAAGAAACAGATTCGCGGTTGGATACTGATTCCCAGAAAAAATCTTCGTGCAATCGTAGAAAACTTTGAAAAAGGTTTGAACTTGTTTTGCTTTTGACCCAATCATCTGTGCTCGGCAACCAAGAATACGTTTTGTCACGCGCCACATATTCAGGAAATGCAAGCTGTAATTCCATTGTCGTATCTAACATTTCATAGGTTGAGTTCCAACGTGTACACAAATCCAACTTCAACATTTTTTTAGATGACACATTCAAACGTTGGATGATGTCATTCCATACACTCAGTCTCGATGGCGACCCCCTTATATATTTCACACTTTCTCTTATGTTCTCTATAGTGTTGTCAGTTTCTTTTAGCCCTTCTTCTACAATCAAATTTAGACTATGGGCACAACATCTGACCTGAAATATTTTTCCTTTTAAAAATAAATTTTCTGTAGCCCTGAACTGGTTATGTAAGTATGAAATGACACTGTCATTTGCTGAAACATTGTTTAAAGTTATTGCTGAAATTTTCTTTTCAATGCCCCAACCTTCTAGACAACTGTAGATGCAATCTGAAATAAGTAAACCCGTATGCGGAGGAGGAAGGTTGCGGAAGTTCAAAATTTTCTTGCAGAGTTTCCAATCCTTATCTACATAGTGAGCGGTTGATGAAATGCATTATTTTCTTTGATTGGACGCCGTCCATAAATTAGACATCAAACCTATTCTGGACACTGAAGGCAAAACTTCTTTGAGTTTTATCTTCTCCTTTGCGTACATCTTCATGCACTCTCTCTGCATTGTGACGCGGGAGACATTCTTGGCTCGAGGGTTAAGGAATTGACAGAAAGATCTAAAACCTTTACTTTCTATCATTCTGAAAGGTTTTTCTTCCAAAATCACTAATCTAGCATACCACTCATTCAACATCTATTTGTTAAACTTATGAGTAGACACTACGCCTTGTGAGTCATCCCCTTTCTGACTTCGTAAATGACAACAACTGTTGGTCGGGAGGAGGAAGTCTTGGTCTCTTAGGACACATCTTCAAATGTCTGTTTAGATGTGTCGTAGATCCTCTTGGAATCTTGTTGTATAACCCTTTGCAATGATTACACTTTATCTTCGTCACATCGTTAACTGTTATTTCTTCAAAGTCATCCCACACTGCTGATCTCTTCTTCTTCCCTTTGCTTGCAGTTGACATGTCTCCCTTTACAATTAGAAGAGATGTGGCTGATGCACCCATTCCGAGGGTATTTGGGCTTTCGTCTTGATTAGTCATTTATAAAATAAAGTTCTTGATATGTTATACGACCATACCTAGACCGCTAGACAGGCATACTTAACTGTCTAAATCAGTCACCCATTCAAGGTTGGATAGATTTTAATGCCTTCATTTTCCAATTTAAATGCTATGCTGAAATTCCGGCAACATCTCACCTTATCTCTCCAGAATATATTAATCTTGTATTTGATTCCCATATCAATCATCAATACAAAGTGTGGACATTTGACGATGGAAATAAATACAGGAAATATATCCAGAGAGAAAAAGGAGAGACGAAACCAGAACAAGCATATGCATTTAAATTGGAATAAATGAAGACATTACAATTTATTTAATAACCCTAAACTGTCCAAAAAGAGATAATTTGAGAATTTCTATGCATCCAAGAACACACTGAATCTATGTCTGGCAACATAGAAATCCTCAAATGGGCAACTGATTATCCTATACTACAACTAGAACAATAAAAATAATTAATATCTATGCAAACGAAGGAGCAGACTGAAAGAATAACTATTAAAAGCATTTATAAAAATAAAAGATATCAACGCTAAATTAAGACTAGCTAACAAAAATAAAAAACATTGCGTCTCTCTTTTAGACTCAACGGGCTGATCTGGTAGTTCCAAGCTAAGACCCTTGGGTCGACGTGAAAGCGGGCTCCAAAGGAGCTACTGCTCAGAGAGCATGGCTGGAGGTGTTACCTCTTTTACCAAATGGGCTGTTGAGAGCTTGGAATCGAATAAGAAGGTCAACAGTAATTTATCTAATCAAATAGTCCATTGTTAAAGAAAGTAGATGCATTTTGTCTACCATTTAACTTGAGTAAAAAGAGGGGGCGCTCTATAGTCCCTTGTTAAAGAAAGTAGATGCATTTTCTTCTCTTATTATGTTAGTCCAAACAAAGGAATATATCAAAATCCAAGGGAAATTGTTTGCTTCTACCAATTTATCCCTAATCAAATAGGCCTATAAAACCATTTCCCAAAGGAACCAATGTCAATTTTCCCTCTTATAAAAAGCAACTCTCACTATTTAACCAATGACCTTCTCACATTTCTATATTAAAATATTCTATAGCTTCTTGCAAATATAATAACCTATTCGATTCTACAGTTTTGCATTTCTTTAAAATTTCTTGCAAATACCATAGGGTTTTCCTCATCTGCATTTTGGATTCTTTCATCCAGCCACAACTAGATCCTTTCTTATAATTTCCTAACAAGGAACATCTAGACATAAGTTGGACTTCCTGTTTGTACAAGTGGGGCCCATTGTTTGGTGGTCAAAACAGTTGAAGAAGAAAATCCCAACCCTTTAATATGCCTCCAGCAGTTGAAAAAGAAAATACATCAACAGCCTACACTCAACTAAAAATGCTCAAACACTTCATTTCTAGGATCTTTGGTGCAAGGCCCATCCACATTGATCCCACTCTATCAACAGCTTGGATAACTGAATCATAGACCCCACCAGTATAAATTGATTTTTATCACTTTCAAGTGCTATATCATAAATATAGGTAAACCTCATACATCTAAAGAAACAATAAGAACAAAAGCTCTCACATTTCATAGGACAGTGATCTCATACCTGGGTGACCAAAGTAATGTGTACATGTGGAAAATGCGGAGGAGATCTGAACCGTTCATTCAGCTGTTGTGCTAGTGAGTGGGGCATAGACCAAACTTCACATTGATTGGATGATATAAAACAACTAATTTGAACAAATATGGACAGAAAAAGGGGCAACGGCCAACAGGATTGTAGTCAATCATACTCAATGAGAAAAACTTCATTGATCAGACAACCATAATATGGTGGAATGACAGCCATTGATTACAGAGGATTTCTAGTTTGTTAAGTAAGCCATTAATCTATTGATTAAATTATCTAATCAAAATGATTTTTAGAACAACTAGGAATCAAAGGTACTTACCGGGCGGGGCAGGGACGAGCAGCACTGAACAGGGCAATGTGAGTGCGAGAGAGAGAGAGAGAGAGAGAGAGGGAAGAAGAGGGAGTGCCGGACGGTCGCTGTGGCTACCAGAAAGGTCGCCAAACAGGTGAGGGAAGAAGAGGGACAGCCGGACAGGGCGATCGAGCGGCTGGGACGGTCGATTGGAGAGAGGGGAACGAGCGCTGTGATGGCCGGAGATAAGGGAACGCTGAACGAGCGTTGGGATGGCTGAGAGAGGGTGAGGGTTTTTTTTTTTTTTTTTTTTGAACGGGCGCTGGGAGGGATGGGTGATGGGGTTAGGGCTTAGGGTTTTTTGTTTTGGAAATTAGAAGAGTATATAATCCCTTGTTAAAGAAAGTTGATGCATTTTCTTCTCTTATTATGTTAGTCCAAACAAAGGAATATATCAAAATCCAAGGGAAATTGTTTGCTTCTACCCAATTTATCCCTAATCAAATAGGCCTATAAAACCATTTCCCAAAGGAACCAATGTCAATTTTCCCTCTTATAAAAAGTAACTCTCACTATTTAACCAATGACCTTCTCACATTTCTATATGAAAGTATTCTACAGTTTCTTGCAAATATAATAACCTATTGGATTCTACAGTTTTGCATTTCTTTAAAATTTCTTGCAAATACCATAGGGTTTTCCTCATCCGCATTTTGGATTCTTCCATCCAGCCACAACTAGATCCTTTCTTATAATTTCCTAACAAGGAAAATCTAGACATAAGTTGGACTTCCTGTTTGTACAAGTGGGGCCCATTGTTTGGTGGTCAAAACAGTTGAAGAAGAAAATCCCAACCCTTTAATATGCCTCCAACAGTTGAAAAAGAAAATACATCAACAGCCCACACTCAACTAAAAATGCTCAAACACTTCATTTCTAGGATCTTTGGTGCAAGGCCCATCCACATTGATCCCACTCTATCAACAGCTTGGATAACTGAATCATAGACCCCACCAATATAAACTGATTTTTATCACTTTCAAGTGCCATATCATAAATATAGGTAAACCTCATACATCTAAAGAAACAATAAGAATAGAAGCTCTCACATTTCATAGGACAGTGATCTCATGCCTGGGTGACCAAAGTAATGTGTACATGTGGAAAATGCGGAGGAGATCTGAACCGTTCATTCAGCTGTTGTGCTAGTGAGTGGGGCATAGACCAAACTTCACATTGATTGGATGATATAAAACAACTAATTTGAACAAATATGGACAGAAAAAGGGGCAACGGCCAACAGGATTGCAGTCAATCATACTCAATGAGAAAAACTTCATTGACTAGACAACCATAATATGGTGGAATGACAGCCATTGATTACAGAGGATTTCTAGTTTGTTAAATAAGCCATTAATCTATTGATTAAATTATCTAATCAAAATGATTTTTAGAACAACTAGTAATAAAAGGTACTTACCGGGCGGGGCCGGGGACGAGCGACACCGGACAAGGCAATGTGAGCGTGCGCGCGCGGCGCGCGCGCGAGAGAGAGAGAGAGAGAGAGAGAGAGAGAGAGAGAGAGGGCCGGATGGTCGCTGTGGCCACCAGAAAGGTCGCCAGACAGGTGAGGGAAGAAGATGGACAGCCGGACAGGGCGATCGAGCGGTTGGGACGACCGATTGGAGAGAGGGGAACGAGCGTTGGGATGGCCGGAGGTAGGGGAACGCCGAATGAGCGCTGGGATGGCTAAGAGAGGGTGAGGGTTTTTTTTTTTTTTGAACGGGCGCTGGGAGGGATGGGTGATGGGGTTAGGGCTTAGGGTTTTTTGTTTTGGAAATTAGAAGGGTATATATACCCTGATCCCTGTACCGAGTCGAGTTCTAGTCGAGTTGATTTCGAGTACTATTCGAGTCGAGCCGAGTCAAGCAGGGTCAAGTTCGTGCTTGGCTTGAACTCATTTCGAGCACCAAAAATCAGCTCGTGCGTGGCTCGAACTCATTTCGAGCACCAAAAATCAGCTCGTGCTCGGCTCGAACTCATTTAGAGTCGAGTCGAGTCGAGCTTTTTCGAGTCGAGTTGAGCGAGTTGCCGAGCTAACTCTGCTCGTGTACAGCTCTAATGTGAATAGGAAAAATGAACTTATGGAATCTTGATATCCTCTCGTTCGTTTGGCAGCTTGTATTTGTAATGTATTGGAATCCAACTCACTATCACACTGGTATCAAAGTGATTTGGAATCTTTGTTTGTGTTTGACAGCTTGTAATTAGAATCTAATTGAATTAAAAAATTGTGATTGTCAATCTGGATTTTGGCTAAAGAGGAATTTTGTAGTGTATTCATAGAATAATGAATTTGATAAAGTAAAACATCTTTACTACCTTGAAATTGCATACATTTGTGACATGTTACATAATCAATATAATAAACCAATCCAAAGATATACTTTTAACTAAAGTCGAGACAATTTTGAGTCTCATGTGGGCCACAAAAGTGGTCCCACTATAAAGCTAGTAGGTTAAGTTAAGCAATGTGTGGTGCCCACCTGATCCAAGCTCATGGCCCACCTAGGCCCACGACCCAAGAATAGGGCCCAATATGCGCCGATTTTTGGATTATTATAGATTTCGGTCCAAAATCAAGGATTGCAATTTACAATTTATGAAAGATATGGGGGTTGCTTTAAAGATATGATTGAAAATGTGATTGGAGATATGAAGGGGATCTGATTAATATGATTTGAGATATTGAGATGATTTAGAGATGCAATCAGGAATACTTTCTATATTTGCTTTTACTATTATTAGGCTTTTACAATCTTAGTTAGATTAGATTGGTTTGAAATAAATTATGATTGATTTGAAATTAATCTCTTTGTTGGGGGATTTTCATTAATGATTCATGTAGGGTTTATAAAAGGGGAGGTGGCGTAGGGGTTGGTCATTCCAAAGTTTTTCTTACCGTTAGTTCTTTTATTAAGCTTTGTGAGAAGAAGTTTGATATTAATGAATTTATTTCTCTCTTTACTCAAATACTCTTTTTAGTGAATTCTTGTTTTCTTCTTTGTGATTCGGTATCGATGTTTCATTGATTTGATAACTGGGTTGCACCATTTTGGTATTAGAGCGGGTTATTTTTAGAAAAATGTTGACCCTACATCATCTCTTAATGGCTTCGAAGAAGGTGACACAAGAAGAGTGTGTGCAATTAATCCAATTGATCTATGCACTCGGGTAGATTAACTTAAGCATGCTGTAGACAATCTCACGAATTAAGTGGGAAAGCTCTGACGTCACCAAGGTCCTAACCAACAACAGGTGGCCCCGACTTATAATGACACCAAATGGAGAGGGTGTGGCAAGAGATTCATCGTGCAAAGTAGAATGCTGGAATGAGGAAGAAATCAAATGGCGTCAAAGGTTGAGAGCAATATGGTTGAAGGAGGGGGGCAAAAATATAAAATTCTTTCATGCTTGTGCTAGTGCTAGTGCTAGAGCAAGAGTTAACAAAATCAAATCTATTAGGGGGAAAGTTTGGTTGGATGTAATAGGTTTTATGAAAGAATTCTTCGAGTTAGGTTCTCTTCCAATGGAGCAAGGGGCCACCTTCATAGCTATTATACCAAAAAAAATGAGGGGGTTGAGAGCCTAAGCGATTTCCGTCTGATTAGTTTACTTGGTGGTCCTTATAAGATTCTTGCTGAAGTGTTGGCTTCCAAATTCAGATCGGTCTTGGGTAAGGTAATATCTTTATCCCAAGGGGCTTTTGTGGATGGCAAGCAGATAGTTGATAGTTCTCTGATGGCTAACGAATGTATTGACTCTTGCAACAGAAGAGGACATAAAGGATTAGTTTTCAAGTTAGACATTGAGAAGGCATATGATCATGTGGATTGGTCTTTTTTGGACTACATGTTGGGAAGATTGGGGTGTGGTACGAAATGGCATTCTTGGATGCAGAAATGTGTGAGGTCGGCTAAGTTCTTTATTTTGGTTAATGGCTCACCAAATAGTTTTTTCTCATCTTCGAGGGGCCTTTGTTAAGGCGATCCACTTTCTCCTTACCTTTTTGTGTTTGTAATGGAAGCTTTTAGCAGATTGATTGATAGAGGGATAGATATTGGTTTGGTGGAAGGCTTTCGAGTGAATAATTCGGAGTTTCAGATGTCACACCTACAATACGCGGATGATACACTGATTTTTTGTAAAGCAGATGAGTGGTAACTTCAAAATTTGAGGTTGATTGTGGTTTGTTTTGAGGTAGTGTTGGGTCTAAACGTAAATATCAGTAAGAGCAAGATTCTTTGGCATACCTAAAGAATATATTCGTAGTAATGTGTCAATCTTCGGGTGTAGGGAGGGGTTTTTTCCATCTACATAACTTGGGCTTCCATTATGCATTTGTCGACCGACAAAGAATGTGGGACAAGGTGATTGAACGAAGTGAAAGGAAGATGTCTACTTGGCAATCTAAACAGCTATCTCTAGGTGGGAGAATTATTATGATCAAATCGTCTATGTTGAATCTCCCGGTATACTTTATGTCCTTGTTTAAATATCCTAAATCAGTTCTTGACTCTTTGGAGAAAGCGAGGTGGGACTTTTTGTGGGGAGATTCGAAGGAAAAGCATAAATTTCATCTAATGAAGTGGGAGGAGGTTTGTTGCCCAGTTGATCGAGGAGCGGGGATTAAGAATTTAGAGAAGATGAACCTTGCGCTTTTAGGGAAATGGGTGGAGATTTGGTGTTGAATCAGGAGCTAGGTGGAGGGCGTTGTTGGGTACGAAATATGGGGTGGAAGTCGGTAGCGTCGCTTAAACATCGGGTTTGGGTTCAATTTGGGGGATGGGACGGATATTAAATTTTGGGAAGATAAATAGGTGGGAGATGTAAAGTTGTGCGATGAATTTCTGAGGTTAGCGGGGATAGTGAGGGAGGGAAGCTTATTAGTGGTTTCATGTTTCTTTTTGAGAGGTGTGGAGGCAATGTGGGCTCCCTTGTGTAGGAGGAATCTCGACGATGAAGAGGTGGGAGATCTCTTTCCCTCCAGGTCTTGCATACTATGGTTCCGAATTTAGCAAGCCTCAACTCGTTAAGATGGCTTAAAGACAAGTCAGGTTCCTTCTCGGTAAAGTCTTTCTGTCGTTGGATTAGCGCTGGGAGTGAAGATGCTGAATTATGCCCGACGAAGTTCGTTTGGTGGTATGGTGCACCATTGAAGGTGGCGGCTTTTGCTCGGCTAGTAGGGAGGAATAAGATCTTAACAGTGGACAATCTGTACAAAAGGAATTTCTGTCTTCCGAACATTTGCTTGCTTTGTTTCGAAAATGCAGAATCTGTAGATCATCTTTTTTCCTTCATTGTTCTTTCACAAGTGCAGTTTGGAATGACTTCTTTCAACTGTTTGGAGTGTAGTGGGTGCTTCTAGGTTCTATAGATGTGTTCTTGCTCTCTTGGCATGGAGGAGGGAGTGAAACAAGGGGATAAAAAATCTGGAGATTGGCTATGCTTGCAGGTTTATGGGGCCTTTGGAGAGAAGAGGAATGAGCATTGTTTTAGAATCGTCAAGGGAGAGCCTCAGAGGTGTTTAGGAGGGCTAAAGGGCAGGTTGAGGGTTGGGCTGTGGCTATAAATCTCTATAGCCAATTCCCTATTTCTTGGCAGTCGTTGTAAGCTTCTGTTTTGTATGTTTTTTCTGGCTTCGGCCCTTTTAATGAGATTATCATTGTTCAAAAAAAAAAAAAAGAAAAACAAAAGAAAAAGAAAAAAAGAAAAAGAGAATTGCTATATTGATTAGATAGGTTATTGTCATATTACCCCGACTAAAAAATCAGGCCCGTCCACTCTTCAGGTGAGCCAAATATGTACAGAAAAATTGGTACACTTCTAAAGTGAAAAAGTCCAAACATGTGCAGACACCACTGGTCCTTGTTGGTTATAATTCTATTTCTACAAAAATCCTCTCCTTTGCTAGGCTGGCCCATGTAATGGCTTTTTAACTTCTAAGTCGAAGGGTTGGAGGAGTTGGTGCCATCATCTTTAAAAAAAAAAGAAAAAAGAAAAAAGAAAAAGAAAAAAAGGAGGAACTGGAAAAAGAAATGAGTTGGATACTCTTTGGGTGTCGTCTAGATCATAGTTTGTACCACATTGAGTGCTCCCACCGTATTGCCTGCCAAAGTGACCCGTGTTCCGGGTACTGTGGTCTTGTGTCTCAGCAGATGTATTGTTTGCTGATGTTCCTGTTTCTGTACATTTGGGGTCTATCGTTCACTGATTCAGGCCATTCATCCTATGATCTCCAATATGGATCGAGTGCCACAAAGATTTTCTAGATTTGGAGATCCTGACACACTGATCTTTGGCCTTCTTTCTGTTGAGTGTGGAATGTTGTGGTATTTTATTCTTAGCTGTCTATTTTCAGGCCAAAAATCAAAAGTCTTTGAAGGCCCAGCTGGTCAACAGGTGTTTAGACCACCGAACCATGGGCCCCACATGTACAGAAGTGGGAGCATCACCAAATCATAACTTTATTGATGCTCAGGACCTTATATGTAATCCTTCATTGCTTAGGAGCAGCGTAAGACTGGATGTTTTGATACAAACACATGGATTGTCTTGTTGAGTGCTGTTTTCTTGTCTTTGACTTGTCTCATGAACATCAGATGCTCGGATAATATAATAGTTTATTTTCCATTACTCTATTCCACTTTCAATAAATGCACCTGCTTCATGGCACCTCTTGTCAGTATTAACTATGTTTGAACTTGGTTGGATTGGCTGGCTCATGTTTTCACGTTTGGAAGGCTGCATTTGTTTTGTCTCTATGTAATTAGCAAACTTAAAATTCTCCCTTTTTTCGTCTCTACTTAATTAGCATGCTTAACTTTCAGATGGGCTTCGACGCCTCCGTTCTGAAGTCGACAGGACTTTCAAAATTATAACTAAATGACAAGCATGTGATGGGATATTGAAGTCTTTTTTCTCTGATAAACTAGGAACAACTGGTTCCATGATCAACAGCTTGTGTTTTGAGAGAAATGGAAGAGAAGTCTTAAACCTGATTTGCATTAACAGAAGATTTGCCAAAGTGGCACGCATTTGCAAGATCCTGTCCATTCATCAGGTGGGGCCTACAACAAACGTGGCCTGAACAAAAATAAGTCCGGTTGACTCATCAGACGGCCATGTGTTTCAACTGAATGTTTCATTGGTCATTTGTTTTCCTGCTATCCATTTTTTCACATACAGTAGGGGCCACCCAATGGGTGGAACGGCCTGACCTGTAGGCCAGGATATGTTCATGGTGGTCTGACCTGATTGATGGCCTGGATCTCTAACATGCATTCCGCGTTGGCACTTGTGCCTCCTTTTCAATCTTCCTAACCCATTTCAGTAACAGAAAGCTGCGACACTTGCTGCTCATGGGAGAGGTTATCTGAAATGATGATTGATGTCCTTGCATTTTTTTTTTTTTTTTTTTAAACTTATTGACAGGTAGATTTGCTAATTACCTCAGCCCCATCTAGTCATGGGAAGGTGTTTGTTCCCCCAACAAGTTACTTTTCTCCTTTGAAGAGATCAGCCATGAGGTTTGTCAGCCCTCAAGCCCAAAATTACTCTCATAATCACGAATCCATTCTAGAAATTGGAAACTAAAATTCCAAGAGAAGGGATGTTTGGATAATATGTTTTTCTTTCCATTTCTACTCATTTCAAATGTTGTATCTGATGGTGCATCGCTTCAACAATTTTGCTGGATTTTATGATGTTGGCTTAGGGTGCATTTGGAAGTTGCTTCTTCACCATATTTGCTTTGAATTAAATAAGTGATGCGAGTGACAGACAGGAACTCCGTTTGGCTCACTTGAAGTAAAATTTGGACTCCTGGAAGCTGAGTGGGACTTTACCAAGTGCTCTGTTTTTGAAAAAAAAAATAAAAATTGTTGGCACTTGTGATTTAAAAACTGGAAATGGTCAGGTGACCGGACTGAGTTTGGAGTGGATCTGGCCATAGATGGGCTGGCTCACCTTAAAGTTCAAACATTCTTGACTACTAGGCTAATAGCAGAGACTAGCTGTTAATTCGTTTTTATTTATTTATTTTTATTTATTTTTAATTTTTTTAAAATTAATTAATTAATTTATTTATAAATAAATATTATTTTCAATTAAGCACACATTTCTGGGCTAAAAACAGGCATGGCCTGTTGGACAGGACTGCCCGCAAAAGTGATCTGAGCTCTAGGGGCAAAGGGGCAGGTGGCTGGCCCTTACCTGGCCCTGGTCCGTCCTAGCCCTCAAGGAGGAGAGTACAGGTGGTTTCATATGGGTGCATGATCCTAGCTGTCCCTTGGGTCGATCTCATAGTGTAGCTGCTGTCTGCTGAAAAATATTGTGGTTCCAAACTAGGTATGTCCCAGTACTTTCAAAATAAGCGGACGGAAGTGACCTAGATGTTCTTAGCTGCCCATTTGTTTTTAACACCGTGGCCCACCTTTTGAATGGGCCGACCTGACTTCCTGGCAAGGCATTCAGGACCCTCATGAGTGCATGTAACAAGGACTGGATCCAATGCTTGTATGTAGAGATGTACACAAGTCAAGTTAGCTCTCGCTCGACTTGAAACTGGATTCGGACCGAGTCGGGCTGGTTTTTGGAGGTTGAAATTTTTTTGAGCTGAGTTCAAGCTTGTCCGTGCTCAAGTTGAATCGAGTTAGATCAAACTGGCTTGGCGACTCAATCATTTTGATCTTGATGTTGCTCGTGGAGTGTTTGATAAAATGCCTCAACGAAGTGTTGTTTCTTCAATTGCAGTCATATCAGGGTATTCTCAAAATACGTATTCGAGGGAAGATTGAAGAAACAAATCTCCACAAAAAAAAAAAAACTTCACAATGTAGGATTGTTCATATATCTTGATCTTCATGTTGTTTTCCGAGTGTTTGATGAAATTCCTACAAAACGCTCTTACTGATTTGCATTTGAAGTGTGGGAGATTGAAGATGTAATCTGTGTTTGAGAAAATATTGCAAGGCTCGAACTCGGCTCGAGCTGGCCTGATCTGCTGACCAAATTGAGCTGAGTTGACCAATCAGGTTCGAGGACTGCCAAGCCTGTGTACAACTCTACTTGTATGTAACATGATGCATCTTAGTACTCTGGCTTGGAATTGGGCTCACACTCGGCCTGGATTTCAAACTCAGGCTTGGCCCCTTTTGGTGATTTACCCTTCTACTTTTATCAAGGTCGTGTTTAGGTTTTAAAACGTCACTCTCACCACTCACAGGTCTGTCAATGGCGATTCTAAGCTAAGCCTTAGTTTTTTTTTTTTTTTTTTTAAATGTGCCCAGTGCATTGGATGATCTGAATGGCATGCCAAACCATTCATAAAGCCCTTTCTCATGTCTTGGAACTAATTTTCCACTTGTCCCTTGATGGATGTGGATAGTCCCTTGATGGATGTGGATATGATGATGGTATTTGCATTTCAAGTCACTCTTGGAAAAGACCTGGGATCCCACGAGTTGGTCCAACATTTCATCTAATCTCGGCATCCGAAAGGGGTAACTTAATAGTAATTTTGTTGATGGCTTTACTATTGATGCGCATCTTCCAAGTGTTATCTTCTTAGTTACAAGGAGAGTAGGCGCGACACATGGGCTCATGCTCTCTGGCATCAACCTTTTCTCCAACGATTCCTGCACACATCGACCCAACTCTTCATTGCTCCTTGGGTCTCATAGGAGGCAATGCTTCGAGGAGCTAGCCTCTAGGTCTTCTTAATGAGTGTGCCTTTAAAGAGAAGAGTGTCGCTCTCCCCACTAGATGGTTTTGGTGTAATCACTTCCTTCATAGGGCCCAAGATGGTCTTCACGTCATCTTTTTAGAAAGTGTAAGTGTTTTTCCACCCATCGTGTAAAGCACTCCAATTATAATGCCACAATTGGCTGGGAAAGGGACATCAAGTTATAGAAACCGACTTAGAATGTGCTCTACCTCCTATAGGGAGACTTATCACAGCTTCAAGCTTTCATAGCTTGGTCAGTAATACATACTAACCACAGTTCTTTTCTGCACGGTGAAAAACCAATACAGGAGTCTTGATACATCTGAACATGAATTGGTAGTTTGGTTCATATATTTTATAGAAACAGGACATGGTGATCTAGACCACCCTCGCCGAAAAGTCAATGTCGTTGAGTTTGGCCTGTATGCCGTCAATTCAAAATTAAACTATTTGATTGGTCAGTAATACATACTAACCACAGTTCTTTTCTGCACGGTGAAAAACCAATACAGGAGTCTTGATACATCTGAACATGAATTGGTAGTTTGGTTCATATATTTTATAGAAACAGGACATGGTGATCTAGACCACCCTCGCCGAAAAGTCAATGTCGTTGAGTTTGGCCTGTATGCCGTCAATTCAAAATTAAACTATTTGAGTTTGAGCTTGTTAGGCTAGACCCAACGGATCATGGATAGGGTTTGCCCTTTGAATTGTCACAAAATGCTACACACGTGTGTATTTGTATTAAATATTATCATACAATATAAGTTTTAAAACCTTAAACTTGGCTACCATGGTTGTTGGATTATAGTGAGGGTTGTACGCTTAGATGATCCAATCCATTCATCGAGACTATTTGTTAGGTGGGGGCTTCACATAGGTTTATGCTACATGTGGGTGGAAATAAAAAAGTAACCAAGGAAGATGTGTGAGTTTCCCTCAATTACGAAATATAAGGATGGAAGAAATCCAAATAGAAATCTCACTTTTTAGCTATTGACTATTCCACATTTTCATTGAAATAACATATGCTGAAGGAAATATTTTATTTAAGGATTTTTTCCACATTTTTTTTTTTTTTTTATAGTTTTTCTCAAATGTAACATTTTTCTCTCCTCATCTAAATTTTTATTTCCACCACTCCAAGTATTATAGTTACGGCATGTATAATATCAATGCTATTCTTTCAACATGGAGGGAGATATGTATGATAATACAATGTAAACCTATGTGCTAGTCAAAGGACCCACCGAATTTCTATATTAAGTTGGCCTAGAGTATGAGTAATGAGAGAATCATTGAGAGCATCCAGAAATTCAGAGCTAAGATCTTTTCAGAGAGTCTGAGATAAAATTGATTAAAATGTTACTTTTCCCTCATCTTCACGCACACATCTTCGGTATTTCTCTACTATGTATTTTCCAAAACGTAACAAAGTGTAAGGAATTCACTTTTCCATCTGTGGGGGCATACCATGAGGGTCATGAGAAATCCACCCCATTGAATAGTTTTGCCGGCTCATGTTAGGACATTTGCCAAAAATGGGTGAGATCGGAAACTCAACAAACTATAAGAAACATCAGGGAATGACACGTGAAAGGCTAACCGTGATGGTAATGTGAAAACCACACAAATGATTATATGTCATATTAAAAATTAGGCCTGGGCCCCAAAAACCCATCCCACCTATGATTCAGGTGGGCCACAAAGTTTGAAACAGTTTGTAGAGTAGGCGGCGCCTTGTGCATTGTTTCCAATCATGGGGCCCACCTGAACCATGGATTTAGATGATTTTTTAATGCTCCTGATGTTAGAAGTGGATTGAAAAAAACCTCACGTTGGAACCCACTTTCATGGATGCCTCTGCTGTCTGACGCAACATAAGGATATAAAATAAGCTCTGCAGGCCCCACCTTGAGATACATGTTATATCCACACCGTTCATCTATTTTTCCATCTCGAGACCAAAATTGAAGCACATCCAAAGCTCGAGTAGTGGACCATATCACAGGAAACAATAGGAATTGAACGCCTGCTGTTGAAAACTTCTTAGGGGCCATGGAAGCTTTAGATCAATCTGTTATTTTTGTTTTGACATGATGAATAGTTTGGATGACAAATAAACAGGACTATCCCCAGTTTTCTATGGTGTGGTCCATTTGAGCTTAAGATATGCTTCAATTTTTGACTCATGCCCAAAAATGAGCTGGAAAAATACATCAATTTTTGACTCATGCCTTAAAATGAGCTTGAAAAACGGATGGACAACGTGGATAATGACATATGGATCAAGGTGAGCCACACACAGTTTACTCACCGCCTTATTGTGTGTGGTGAGTTAACTCTTTATTATAATTATTTTTCAAACACACACTAACGCATTCACACCCCCACAGACGCACACCCACCCCACACTCTTGTGCACTCGCACCGCAAGGGGTGCTTGAACCCTGGTGTTGAAACTCCAGAGTACGGCAACAGGTGCGTGTGATCAGTTAACAGGCCATGCATTTACCTTCATGGCGTTTAGGAAGGAGGGGCATGCTGGTAGTGGGCCTTCATATGAGTTTTATTTATTTATTATTTTTATTATTTTTATTTTTATTTTTTACAAAAATCTATCATGACCATTGGGAGTAGGACCTAATAGTACATGTAGGACTAAAAAATCAGCCAAATCTGTGATTTAGGTGGGCCATAATTGAAGACAATGTACAGCGTTACGCCTTCCCTCCAAGTCGTTTCTAATCTTGTAGCCCGCTTGAATCATGGGTGGGACTGATTTTTGGACCCATGCCTTAAATTTTTTTTTATGTCATGGAATGGTTTGCGTGGATTTCACAAAATCATCACCGTTAGCCTCGTAAAATTTCACTGGTTCACGTCTTTTTTCCTGCCACTTCCTATAGTGTGGTGATTCACAGTAGTGTGGCCTAGTTGAGTTTTGGATCTCACTTGTTTTTGAGCAAATGTCCTGACATGAACTGGCAAAAACATTCAATGGGGTGGAATCCTCATGGCCCTCATGGTAGGTCCCACTGATAGATATGTGGCTTCCTTGCATTTTGGGAAGGGTCCTTACTCATGCCTCGGCGGTAAACTTTCTAGAGTTTCAACACAAAGTCATGAGTTTGAGCACCCATTGTAGTCTAAAAACGCCATTGTAGAGTGTGAGTGCATCAGTGTGAAAAATAAAGTTTTGGAAAAGAAGAAGATGAGCAGAAAAATTCAGAAGAGGAAAATGAAAAGGTTATAGATAAATAGATAGATATAGGGAGAGAGAGAGAGAGAGGCATGTTCACGTGTGCACCTTTGCATACATGAAGGTGGCCCCCACAGTCAGTGAAACACCCAAGATGGTGTGACCTAGGTTACACACCAACACCGAGTTACAAATGACTCCAATTTTGGTGGCAAACGGAGCGGGGATTGATTGCAAGGGTCTGTTTTGCGATCAACGGTCACTGTCCTTTGATCAAGGGTCAAATTCGGTGGATGAGTGTAAGGAAATATTTTCAGCCTGCGGTGCAAGTTTGGGCGAAATCCGATGACTGAAGTGTCCTAATTCATTGTCATAAGTGGTGGGGCTGATTGTTTTAAAAATTCAGATTTCAGGTTATTACTTGGGATAGTTGCGTTTTACAAGCGCCGATTGGACGACGCAGATTGTCCATTTCCAAACGTCGTTTGAGTCCTTTACCCGTGATGGACCATAAGCCCAGTGAGGCCCATGGCTTCCCATAATTTCAGATTTGCCTGCCCCTCCTTTGGCATTGTATGGCCCGTACAAACAGTCGTCAAGTACAAATGGGCAGACGGACTCTACGGCCCGCGTTCGACCCGAACATATTCAGACTCGATTGCATTAGCGGCTTAATTCGTTTTAATTTATTGGTGGTGAGCCCCGCACGTGTGATCGAATCGTGCGGTCCTACGACAATTCACACGTGAATGTCTCAGGGCACTGTTCTGATTGGGTAGGGTGTTATAGCCAGGTTCCAATCTTGGGATCCTATAAAGAGGGTTTTCAGGGTGTGTGTGTGTGTTTTTTTTTTTGTTTTTTAAATTTTAATTAAAGGAGCATAATTATAAGTGTACCCAAGTCACCAAAATATCATCACCACATATCTACTAATATAATATTTGAGTACAGTGTTGAAAGGGAAATACACCATATAACAAAATTCCAAAAGATCAGGCACATGTTCCTGCCTCAATTCTGCTGCGGTCTAGCATAACTTGCACATAACGAATGTGCATAAGCTTACTACGAAGCTTAGAGAGTGCGTGCGTGTGTGCAGAATGCATGTGCCAAGCATACAAATGTCAGAGTAAGAAGAAATGATGGAAGGTTAAACTGTCAAGTCCATAAATGATGTTAGCCATACCAAGGCTATGTAATACAAGGCCTGCATGGCCGAATGTCATATGCTAGAGATGCAATACAAGCATGCTAATCCTTAACTAGTCCACGTATTAGTACGGTTTGTCACTGGAAACATCACATGGGTCAAGTACACTCCAATACTGGCTGTCGCCCCATCGCACGTATGACCAAGTGAGTGGAAGAGACCTCACTATCCGCCTTACCAGTGGTATGCCAATGCTCACCCAGCTCGTTGATAGCGGACCCATTTACGAGCTGGTTAAACTCAACCTAGCTTACAACCCCCTACCCTTGGGCGGATAAGGTCACACCCATTTTCAATCGATTACGACATAGTGAGACACGTGACCCATTGGTATTCGGCACTTAGGCGCTCGTTTTATTTACTCGGTCTCAACGTTGAAGCATCCTACTGGTGCCACAAAGTTTAGGAATTTTCACCTAAGGACATCCATAACGCCCTCTTGCTAGAATAAATATTTTCGATATCCAATCTAGTTATCCACGATATGCCCGTGGAGGCCATAACCCTGACGTCGCTAGGGCGTAAAGTGATCATGACATACAAGATAAGAAATGCATGAGTCATACCATCCAAGTCATGCATCAAACCTGCGGGTACCGCGCGATCATGTGGGTCAACCCTATCTCATATGGGGTCCCCTAAGTATCTCAGTCGAATGACATATGATATGATCAATCACCAGCCACAACATGCATACAAATGATGCATATAGGCATATATCTAGGCATGATGTCATTATACTAAGGATGCTTTTAGTGTGTCTTACTAGGCCAAGTACACTAGCATGTTATCAGACATATCAGACAATAATCGGCCTTAATTGGCACATTATATACAAAGAGTGAGAACTGAACGACATACCCCACTAGAAATATAGAAGTCTATGTGGTATGGCCCACGTTAAACTAATATCATCTCCTTATGTAGCCTGCAAGGCATGAATATGATATATATAACAAGGCGTCAGCTCCACTGCGAGTGACCTGGATGGACACCCAGATTTACAACACCTGTGTCACTAGGCTACCAATCCATTTGGGCATATGACCCACTAATGATGTTCCAAAATAATTAGATTATCAATGACATCACCGTAGTTACTTTGGTAGAATGATCTACACTGTCTGATCATTGTTAACATAAATCGTCGGATACAAATCATTGGTTAGTCACTAGGATGTGATCATATACTTATGGCCCATCTGAGTCTTGGGATTTCATCAGTTTAGGTAAGGTATATGCTTAAATGGATTTAATAACACCATAGTTTTAACATTCACACACCAACTAATTTAAAGATTTGAATTCAAGATGTTAAATATAACCAAAGACCTAAGGGATCTCGATCCCAGGGATTCCCAAGTCCAAGGGATCCCAAAACTAAGGATTCCCAAGTCAAAGGGATCATAAAACTAAGAAATCCCAAAGTCCAATAGGTTTTTACCCCATTTTACCATATGGTGCGACTCACCTGAGATCTGGATCAACTTGAGTTTTGGGCCTATGGCCTAATATAGTTTGATAAGACGGATGAACAAAGTGGATATGATACATACATCATGTAGGGTCCTATGTGTGAAGGCAGCTCAAGGAGGCTTCCTCCCTCACGTCATTGGTCAATAATGCCTGGTGCTGCTTTCATTTTTATTTATTATTTTTTTAAATGCATCTTCAGTGTGGGCCCCACATGGATTTTTTACTCCGTTCACTGTGTAGTCCATCTCGAGTGGGTCTAATGGGATCTGATTTGGGTTGATTTGGACGAATAGAGACTCCATAATGGGCCTTGGGAGATTTCAATAGTAATAGTTTGTTTCCCTCATTACGGCCCACTTGAGACCTGAATCCGTCTCATTTTTTGGCCCAAGGCCTAAAATGATCTTAAAAAGACGGTGGATGGTGTGGATTCAATATAAACATCAGAACAGGTTCCACTTGTGAGATCCAAAATTTGCCAGGGTTACTGCCCACGTTTATGGCATTAATGTATTTTTCATGTTATTATTATATTCATTGTATGTTTTACATACACTATTAATGTGAGCCCCAAGTGGATGATCTAATCCGTTCACCGTCTTGGCCACCTCGAATGAGGTTAAATAGACTATGACTAGGACTGGTTTGGATGACCAGGGACTCCAAAGTGGGCCCTAGAAGGTTTCGATAGATAGGTATTGTTCCCCGTAGTATGGCCCACTCAAGACTTAGATTTGCCTTAAAATTTAGCACATGGCTTAAAATTATATGGAGAATATGGTGAACGGTGTGGATTAAACAAATTCATCATGGTGGGGTCTATGTTGTGGGGGCAGCCCAAATGATCTTCCGCCCCTCACCTCATTAGCCAATAATGCCCAGTGACATCTTTTGGTTGTTTTTCTTTCTTTCTTCCTTTATATATATATATATATATATGTTTTCTACTATGTGAGGTCCACTAGTGGATAATTCATTCTGTCCATTATATCGGCCAGCTCTTTATGGACCAAAGTGGTCCAATGATGGGTAGGTCCACTACCTACACACACAACAGTCGGCTTTAAAAAGTTCTAATAGTGAGACTTTGTTTCCCTCACTACAGTCCACTAAGAACTCAGATTTATCTTATTTTTAGTCTCATAGCCTAAAACGACATGGGGAAGGTGGTAGATGGTGTGGATTAAACAAATAAATCAAGGTGGGGTCCATGGTTGGGATGCCCCCACCCACGTCGGCATGGTTGACGTAGGCATGGTTGATGTGAGGGGGTGCTCCCAGTCCCACCATCGGTTGTGGTGTGGTCCACCTGATGGTTGGATCGATTAGATTTTTGGGCTTCACGGCTAAAATGAGCCAGCAGATGGATGGATGATGTGGATCTAAGAAATACATCAATATGGGTCCCACGAGTGAAAACTCACTCCAAACCTCTCATGCAAAAGGTAAGAAATGAGCAGTTGTGGTATGACCCACTTGGGATTCGGATTAACTTCATTTTTGAGCTCAACGCCTAAAATGTGAAGGGAAATCGGATGGACGGTGTGGATGATACACACACACACACACTCACACATCATTATGGGGCCCACGAGAGAAGCCCATATGGTGGCTTTGGAAGGTTTATGGAAGGTGAATGGTGCCGGTTACAGACATGTTTCTGGACATTGTACATTGTTGTGTCCAGCGACGTGCCACTACCCCTCTCCCTCTCTTGTTTTTTAAGGGTGAGGTAGGGCCTACCTAAGAAATCCATTCCATCCATTTGAATGTCCAACTCATGGTGGGGCCAAGAAGCTTTGGATTATAACCATTTTTGATGTATTTTCACCATCCAAGTATGCTTACATAATCAACTGGTTTAAATAGAAATTAAACATCATGGTGGGCCACACATGGTGGTCCACGCTATGATAGTGTGCGGGACACGCTCTCCAATAGCGTGGCCCACTTGTGGGTCCCACAACACCATGAGAATAAGAAAAGAAAGGGAAATAGATCTGACCATTGGGGTTGGCCCCCGCCACTATGGGGTCCACCACATACTCAATACATGATCAAGGTGGGTCCCACCCTTATAGGCCCACCAAAATAGATAAATCATAAAGAATGGGAGGGTTTTGACCCTCCCATGTACTCACTTAAAAGGATGGACGATTGGATCGTCCCGGATTGGAGATCGGATAGCCAACCAAGCTTCTCTCCACCCCCAACCTCCTCTAATCACTCTTTTCTCTATTCTCTTACTCTTACTCTTACTCTCTTGATCTATCCTAATACTCTCACAAGTTCTCTTTCTTTTCTCTTAATATCTGCCTAATCTTTCTTTCTTTTCTATCTTTATCTCTTAATTTCTCCCTAATTTTTCTAATATTTTTTCTCTCTCTTAATCCCTTTCTACTCTTGCTAGGAAATGGTAAAAATGAGAGGGAGTTAGAGTGTTTTTATGGTAGATATTTTTGGATAGGGAGGGAATAAGGGGAAGATGTAGGGATAAAATAGGGAGAAAATGAAGAAAAGAATCATGGCTAACATAGGTAGGGGTATGGGTTACATGAGAATGGCATGGATTTATTTAACTAATGGGGAGAGTGTGACATGAGTGATGGATGACTCATGTGCATTGTGCGGCCCATCTCGGATTGTGCCAAAATTTGTACAAGTGGGGCTCACGTGCATTGTGCGGCCCATCTCGGATTGTGCCAAAATTGTAACTTCATTGTAACTTCTAATCTAAAGGTCGAAATGAGGCATGCCGCGCGGCGTTGGAATTGTAGCGCCCGCACGGTCGCTAGGGTATAATTATCGGGGTATTGTGGTATAAAAGTAGGGTAACGATCAAAACTTGTTGATCTACTCCGCCGGGAACATGCCATTGTGTAAGTAGAAGTGTACGGAAGGTCTTGCAAGGTTGCGGGTCTTACACTTCATGTATTTTTAACCATATTAACATATTGGTGGGAAATTATGGTGGGCCCTACGAACTTTCTAACGGTGAAAATCATTATCATAGCTGCTATTTTTGGTGTGGTCCATTTAAACTTTGGATATGATTCATTTTTTTTTCTAATGCTCTAAAATGATCTCCAAAAACGGATTAACGGTGTGGATATAATAAATAAATCATTGTGGGGCCCATGTAACTTTGATCTCCTTTGAACCGTTTGTACAACTCAGAGTTTAAGGAGCACCGACGCTCGTCTTCGCACGACACATATCTACACCAGCTATATAGCTGGTGGGTGCAACACCAGCCAATCGGCTTTTTTTTTTTTATTTTATAACACACACACCCCCACACACTCACACTAGTGGAATTTCACCACCTATGGTACTCGGAACCCTCGACCAGGTGTTGAAACTCCAGAGAGTCTACCACCGGAGCAAGAATAAGGATCCAGCCAATCTGCTTCCGCTGTGAGGATGCCGTGTATAAAAATCAGGATAATCTAACCGTTGCTTTCTTCATTAAATTTTTATACACGAATAACCCAGCTGATGGCCGCACCTTCTATTTATGGCATCTAAAGATCGCTTAATGGTCGGCTTGGGTATCACACACGTGTGCCTTGCTTTCAAAAGCATTTGTCGGGCACTGAATATCAAATACAAAAGATGAGCAGCTTTTTGGTCTAGTGCTCTCTCGTTTCTCTCCGTCAGGGGGGCACCAAAGATGAAAGGGAACCTGTTACCCGCTCACGCTTTTCTCAGGTCTTCTTCCCATTTCCTGAGAAATAACGTCTGTGAGCTGGCACACGTAATTAGTTAAAATAAATTGTATTCATTGCATTTTCACATTATAAAACTACTACTTCTATTGTGATTTTCCCCAATGAAACAATGAAGCAAATCATCATTGCAGGCAAATGCAAGTGATGCCACCACACAATTACTCTGAGAAATCATCATTATCCATTCACAGCCATTTATACTGTAATTGAAAAATCATTACCATTTAGAGTCATTTACATTGTAATTGAAAAATCAACCAAACTCAAAGATTGCTTGGTAGCATGGATTTGAATTTTATCATTGTAGATCAAATCCTGAATTTGGGGTCCTTACGGTAGATTCACTGGATTTTCAACACGAGGTCATGAGTTCGAGTATTTATTGCAGTGAAATCTCACTGTGGTGTTAGTGTGCATGGGTATGAGTGTGTTTGTCAAAAAAATATTCTTAATTTCCAAATTTGGATTTTATATTTTGTTTATTGTATTTGACAGCCTGGATTTTAATTATGTGAAATTTAAATATTATTTTTGCCATATGGATTTTGATTTAAAAGAGAGGAAGAGAGTGATTATGAAAGTTGGACAAAATTAAAAATTTTAAATTTTGCAGCTCATTTTTTCTTTTTATAAGAGAAACCCTTGTGCAAACTTTCTATTCAAATTGAATTTGAAATTAGGTTTACAAGAGTGCCAAATAGAATTTGGATTGAATATATTTGATTTCAATTCTTAACAGCATAAAATTCATATTGCAAACCATCCTAAAGCTCCCATAATGAAGAACTAGTTGTTATTGTTGGCATTCAGTTTGATTTTGGTATGTGTGGTATGTGTGGGCATATCAGAACTGATTGTGCAGCTCAATTCAAACCGAACAACTTTGACCCCAAGAGTCGAGATAGGCAAATTCATTGAATGCAATCGTATATGACTGAAACTAGAGAAGACCGGTAGCCTATTTAGCCACTCGCACAAGATTGTTACAAGACGATCAGACAATTGTCGAAGAGTGGTTCTTCCTCCGAAGATGGGTTGCACTTTGCCTTCTATATAAAAAGACTTTTTTGTATACATGCAATTAGAAACAATTATACTAAAAGGGAATACTCACAATCGACAACAGCGCAAGACTGCAAAGCGTAGACTTGGATTATTATTGAAGATTATCGTTACTCTTAACATAAAACAAAAGATATGATTTAGAGAGAGAGAGAGAGAGAGAGAGAGAGAGAGAGAGAGAGAGAGAGAGAGAGAAACTCATTGGTTTGTTTGGTTGGTGTGAACGCTGGGAAATCTGCGCCCACGCTTTGAGCGATTATGTTTTCGTTTTATGGGTTGATTTGATCGATGTAAGTTTGGAGTCACCACTAGCCACTTAATCTCAAAATCTAGCGGTCGGCTAGAACCTGCAGAATATGTAAAGCTAGAGAATCCGAGGACTCTCTTGCTTTAAATTGAATTCTGGTCTGCGATTCGAGATTCCAAGTAAGGGATCTCGGTTACAAAGAAGGAAGGTATTAAGCACCCTCTTTGCCCGTAGAAATGTATGGTCTCTAATTTGTGTGGTAAGTAATATCAAGGGATAATGTGGTCGGAGTAGGACTAGGCACACATGGATTTCTGGTGTAGTAAGATCCGGGATTTTGGCAAGCCACAGAGCATACGTCTGAAGATGTGTTTAGAAAGGCGTATGTGATGATGCATATGTAAATGTAAAGAAAAAGCGGACTAAATCACTATGAGTTTCTGATACGACAGGATCCAATACACGGCAAGTCACAGAGCATACGTTCGCTATCGATCTAGAGTAGTAAGGGGGTTGAGAAGAGAGAAGTTGATATGATGAATGCTTAAATAGAAAGATGATCTTTGGGTTGCTCTTGAGATGACTGAGACATGGAATACACCACGACCAATTCGGGTTAGACTATGGGATTGAGATGGCTTGGAGGAGGCTAAGGGGTAGCTAAAAGAACGGATCTTGGAGGCTTGGAGCTCCTTCTCACCCTCACTCTCTTCCTCTCTCCCTCACCCTCCCACTTGAAAATTTTGGAATGAGATTGTGTGAATTTGAAGAGGGGAAGGCTATTTATAGCCTTTTGTGATGGCATTTTCGTAATTGTTGGGTTCGTGAAGGGTAAAAGTTGACATGGCAGCCTGGGATTGGTTGAGGAGAGAGGAATGCTATGTGACATGCTCTTATAGGCTCTTGTGGTTAGGTAGAAGGGTAAATAGGGTGAACTTCAGGGGTAATTATATATGAAAGTTTACTTTGAGACGGGGTACAACTGTGTGCTCAGAGGGGACACCTGTCAGATAAGGAGCGGCAATCGAATTACCGCCGGCGGTAGTCCGACTATTGCCTGGGCTGGGTTGCCTTTGGGCTTTGGCCGGTGGGCTTGTTTCTGTGTTTTGGCTCGGCCCAAAGTCTGCTTTCGGAAGTTTGGCTCAAAATGGTTGTATGTATTTTTGAGGATTGTACTGATTTGCATGTAGGCACTGACTTGGGTGGTGGTCAGGGTTTGGATTAGGGTTTAAGCTAGGGTTAGGGTTTAGGCTAGGGTTAGGCTAGGTTTAGGCTTAGGGTTAGGGTTCATGCTGGGGTTAGGCTAGGGTTATGGTTCGGGCTGGGTTTTAGTCTAGAATATGATCAGGGTTTTCAGATGTTCTTATTCTCTCAAGATGCTAGCCTGAGTGGGGTGTTTACAGATGCCCCTCTTTGGCCGAGGTTGTAAGCAACCGAGTGCCAAAGTGAGTGGACACCCCACCCTTCTAGGAAAAAAAGGTAGTGGATCGAATCTATTGCTTGTCATTGTATCATTGTCAATTGACTGTTTGAAAAAGAGATTACTTGCATATATCACGAGGGCTGAGGAAAACGTTATGATTGTTCCTGTGCGTTCTGTGGCATTACGGGCCACGAATCACAACCCTTTCATGTCAGATTGTTAGTAGCATTGGAGGATAAGTCTAAAAAGTACGACCCCTGCTTATTAATGTGGCTTTACGAGGATTTCCGTATTGTTTGGATCTGTCGTTTCCTTTGCTACGTAATCACCCTAGGAGTATTTATTCCATTTGATCGTCAAAGTGGTTAGCTGCCCCGCGCGTTGATGCGACCTTACGGGGAACTCACTACGCCGACTTGGACTCGATCAAACTTTTCGAATATCTCGGACTAGGTAAGTGCGGGTAATGTTTTTTCATGTAGTCTACTAATTATGATACTTTGGTTACAACGAATCGTCTTCACTTTAAGTTTGATTATTCTTTCCAGAGATAGATCAAATCAATATCACTTGTATTCGATTCGTACGATTGTTTAGATATGGAGATCGGGTCAATTGTACTCATATCATATACGGATTCGATCGTCCTCCGGGGAGACCAAAAGGGATCGAATCTTATTTTGCTGTTTGCACTGGCCGCAATTGGAGAATATGGAAGATTCCCCAGTGTACTACGCGCCGCATGCATTTTTGAAAATTTTGTTTGAAAGCTATCCTCTTCGGAACTACGTTCCTTAGAGATTTTATTGAAAATATTTTTGGATTTTTTGAAAATATCCGTTCGATCTCGAGGATGGGCGTCGTCGTTCAGTTTTTATTTGCATAAGTTAAATAAACATCAAACAATCGTGTTGCCTCCACTAGTGGATTAATGAGGCTTTAACCATGATTGTATTTTCTTTTCTTTCTTTTTTTTCTCTTTTTTGTATTTTTCTGCAATTTATTATTTCATTTTATCAAGATTCTCAATTTCTCACGAGATTTTACAATTTCTCGCGAGATATTGGGTCTTCTCATGAGAATATTATTTTCCTCTCCTTTTCCAGCCATTATCCATCGGTCCAGGGTGTTTTTAGGTCGTCCCATCAACTCAAGAGGGATAGGCGTGTTGTCCCATGCATGTTGGGCGGCACGTGGCAGTCTGACTATCGCCTGGCACCGGTTTGCCCAACGATCGGGCGCTGGCGCTAGTCCGGGCGTGGTACTCCCCTCCCCATTTCTTCTCTCCATCCATTCTATCCAAGGATGCCATTTTTGCTCCCTGAAAGCTTTGGTTGTTTGATCTTTCATCACTTGCAGCTCCTTCTTGCTCCACTTCTCCATTTTTCTTCCAGGTGGCTGTTTGTTTGCTGGATTGATCTTCTTGTCTATGTGTTTGTTGGATTTTGGGTATCCATGCTTGTGGAGTGTTTGAAATGCTCACCCGTGGCCTCGGATATTTGTCTTGGACATGGGAGAGTTGTGATCGGGGCTTTATGTATTTTTGTAATTTTGATTGAGTGGGGTATGATAAGAAAGGGGCCCCACTCTTATTTTGTGCATGGCCATTTTTTTTGTTTTGTTTTTGGGTTGTTTGTTTTTTTATTTTTTATTTAGAGAAGATGATTTGGATCGTAGAATGGTGGGCCAGGATGGATGATTCGAGGTTCACTTCGATCTCCCAATAGCACGGATCGTGGCGGTGGGCCATCATTTGTAGAGTGGATTGCACTCTTTGGCATGATTTTTGGCTCCATGTATGGATTGGATTTCTCAAGTGGGCCTTGGATCATGGATTTAGAAACATGGGTCTTGTCTTGGACATGTGGGCCTTGGACAATGGGCCTTGAAAATGTGCTTTGGAGTTGGGGACATGGGCCTTGGACAATGGGCTTAGGGACATGAGCCTTGAGCAATGGGCCTTGAAATTTGGATTTTTGAGGTGGGCCTTGACATATGGGCTTTGGACAATGGGCCTTGAAATTTGGACTTTTGAGTGGGCTTTGATATGTGGGCCTTTGAATGGTCTTTTTGATGGGCCTTCAATAGCCCATTCACAACGCGTATCCCTCTTATAGAATGTTTATTTTATGGCAGTGAGAGTGATACTTACCTGTGAATGTTCTGATTATGTAGCATGCCTCGTCGTGGTCGCAACGAGGCTAGTCCTTCTCATCGTTCAGTGATCCTTGTTACGTGCCTAGAGAGGGTCGACATCTATTTGATGTGGCCCGGGAGGGAGGAGTTCCTGCGGTATTGAGGGGTCGTGGGGTCCTCACCCATTGGCCGGATTGGTTCAAGGATCCCCAACCTCTATTCTTTCAGGTATTAGAGCGCACTCCTTTGTCCAGTCCGTTAAGAGTTCTTCTGAGCAAGATAAACATGTCTTTGTTGTTCGTGCTAACTGAGCGGTGGCGCGGTGGGACCCACACATTTCATCTACCCTTTAGGGAATGGGGGATCACTCCTTATGATATCTACATGCAGCTGGGCTTCCAGTACGAGGGAGGATCCATCCCGTTTAAGGAGGATCTCCCTATCCCTTCTGCTGATGATTGGATGAGCTTGCTAGGGATGATGCCGGATCCTTCAGATTTTTCGGGACCACAGTTTAAATTGCTTTAGTTGTCTACGAATTTTGCTTGACACATTCCTGAGACTAAGGTCGAGGCCATTGTGAAGGCCCGTGCCTTGATCTTATACATCATGGGAGCCATGATATTCTGCCATAGGAACGAGCTGGTGAGCTCCTGCCTGTTGTCGCTCGTGGCAGACATCACCTTTCCCACTCCATACAACTGGAATGTGGCTCTCCTGACCCATTTGTACGATGGGTTGGACAAGGCCAGTCACTACAACAACAGATCTTTGATGGGCTTTTACCCGGTCATTGAGGTGTGTATTGGATCCCTTCTTCCATATTGTACCCATGGATGATCGACGCGTATCTTGATTGTGACTTTTTCGTAGGTCTGCTTCTTTAATCATTTTCTCCATTTGGGGCCCACTCTGATTGACCGGACGCCTCCTGTTCCGCGCATGATGCGTGGTATAAGGATAATTGCAACTGCACGCGCTTGTTCTCTGATCTTGCTTGGAGGTCGAATGTCAATGCCCTTGTCCCTGATGATGTAAGTAACTACCTTTTGTTATCTTTCTTTTTGTTTGCCCTTCGTATTTGACTTTTTTGTCCTTTACTGTTTCGCACCAGGCTATATCTTCGGTCGAATGCTGCTCTCACTCCTGCGACTCAAGCGGCTTTCCAGGCCTCACGTCGATGCCGCATTTTAGAGGATCCTCGGGTGATGAAGTGGTACTTGGGTGAGAGCCTTTTCTAGCAGCTGATGGGTAGTTCTTTGGTTCCGTTCAACCCACCATCCGGTCCGACAGATTGGAGGATGGTGCCTGAACGGGAGTAGACCGCTGCTTTGAAGGGCTTCGAGGCTAGCGCCTTCATCGATCCAGCAAGAGAGTACAACTCCTGGTGTGAGTAGTACGACATCGGCTCGATCCTTCAGAATGTTTATGCTCCAGGTGGTGGTGCACGTTTTGCCGAAGGAGGCCTTTTGGGGCTTGAAATGAATCCGAAAGACACAGACGATTATGTATTTGATGATGATTAGTGTTCTCGTATCATTCTTTGCCATGTATCATCTATTGTACAATCTTTCGTATATATCGAATTTCATTTGCCCGATGTTGCCTTTCTAATCGCTTTTTAAGCCTTTCTGTGGATCTGATCGCGCATATAGTTGATGATTTGGACTCCATGGCATCTCAGGTGGGCCCCACCTTTGATTTTCATGAAAAGTGGGCCTAGGAAGTAGTCTAACTACCGCCCATTGACATTTTGCCTGTCTTCTGGCTCTGTCAGTCTGTGGCTGCAAAGAGAGCACGCGAGCAGGAATCCGACTGCCACCCCTGCTCATCTTTTGTTCCAGCAAAGTCCTCTCTTCTCTGTTCATCCACAACTACTCCCTCTGTTATTCTCCCTCTGTTCTGATCGCCCTGATCATTCCTTTTGTCCCTTTCCCTTCCTTTTTATCCCCTCTTTGTCTTCTTCTTCCCTTTGTCCTTTGCTATGGCTGGCCTTGGAGGTGATGCTAGTGGATCCCACAATAATGAGATGGTGGGTCCACTTGAAGTGGATGGTGTGTCTCCTTTATTAGCTTATGATGGCATGGTGGGTGGGAACCCATTTATGGGTTTTGATGGTGGTTTGATGGGTAGTAATGGTGGGTTGGTAGGGCCACTTGAGGAAGTGAATGCCATTTATGGTGTGGATCCTACCACCATTAATAGTGGGATAGGTGGAGATGTGATGTTGGGAGAGGGTTTTGATGGCTTGGGTGACCCCATGTTTGGTGGGCCATTTGATGGGTTCTCTTTTGGTGGGATGGGTATGGATGTGCCATCGGATGGTGTGGATGGTGGTATGATGATGATGGACAGACCGGATCTTTCCATGGTTGATGGCATGGGGTTAGATGGTGGAGATGGTGATTTGGTCATTTTGGACGGTTTGGACGGGATGGATGGGGCTATGATGGGTGGTGTGCCCCATCTTGATGGTCCGGGCTTGATGGGCGGTTCGGATCAGACGGGTGATGAGCCCTCTGTTGACGGCTTGGGTCAGATATTTAGCATGGATTTCGAGGTGGTGATGGGATGCACAGTTGTTGTCAGGGATCGAGGTGTAAGTCTTGTCAGCTATTAGAGCAGCTTGAGTGTCGCCACTCCTGGGGCATGTACTTTTCAGATGGCTCCTAACGTGGCAGTAGTTGACGGTTCTGGTCCACCTGTTGTTGCCTTTCAGGACACGCTCTGCGAGGCGATGGGAGAGTCTTGCTTCTTTCGGCACCATGAGATTGATCTGTTGGATGAGGGCATGCCTATTTTCAATGATTCATCGGCTGACTTGGGTCCCCAGATTGTCGAGGGCGTGCTCATTCGTACTTGCCCCTTGCAGCCACGCAGTATGTGCTATGAGTGATTATGCGCTTGGATAGAGAGCCGGACAGCTTATGAGGTCCTCGAGTTGGATTCCTTGGGCTTCAGAGAGGTCCTCCATTTCCACCGGGTTTGCCTGGATTGGCGACTGTTGAGTGCTGCATCTTATGACTGGGTTCCGGCGCTGAACCTGTTCTTCTTCAATGACCTGGAATTAGGTCCGTCCTTGGAGGAGTTTGCCCGCTTATCTAGACTCTCTCTCACTCAGGAGCCGTACATCCCTTCATCTCAGCTGGTTCACCCTTCTAATTTAGAGCCATGGTTTGATTTTCAGCCGCTTTTCCCCACTGAAGACGACAGATCTGATGAGTTTTCCCTCGAGCTGCTATATGATCGATGTTCAACTGCTCGAGGGGGAGAGAGATCTGACCGCCAGCTCCCTGCTTGAATGCACTGATCTTCTGCGTTTTGGCATAGCTGCTCTTTTCGGGATGACAGCGGTCATCTTTGACAGTTCTGTTTGACACCTTCCTTTGTGTCCTGGCTCGTCGGAGCGTTGTCTCAGTGGTGTTGGCGGAGCTCTTCTTAGGTTTGTTCGAGTGTTCGCTCGGGCAAACTCGCATCCTTAGAGGCTGCTGCTCATTCCTTCAGGTATCTTCTGCTCAATCTTTGTTTTTTCTTTTTCGCTCTTACGTTTGCGCATCTCTCATGTTTGGTTATGCACCTCCTTAGGTATGGCTGTTGGAGCATTTGTACATGACCCCTCTCCTTTCATGGCCGGACTCTCATCGTGTGGACGTGCTATCCTTGCTCCTAGTTTAATGCAATTAAATATTTAGTCAGTTTCTTAGTTGCAAGTATGTGAATGATATTGGTACAGATCATTTTCGTTGAGAAGGATAGATCATTTTGAGTCGGGCTAGATCCAAGTTGACTTGGATTTTTGGTAAGTAGGCCCTACTCTATCTAGAATATTCATTATAGCTAATTAGTCTTAGGATTTGAGATTACACATTTTCTTGGGTTTAAATTATGCTTAGTTTATCTAGTTGTGCCAATTTGAATCTAACCTGGACACACATTGGGAACCTTAATCATTTGGGCGCATTTGAACCTAGTCTAGCCTAACCATTGACATGTGATATTTTAGGTTAATCGAGTGTTTTGAGTCATTTGATGATCTCCAGCCAAGCAAGAAATAAATCTATGATCTAAGGTGAGGACTCACCCTTTGATCTTCCCACTTAATTTCATCAATCTGCACATAGATGATGATATGATTTCTCTCATTAAGTTATTTGCCTCATTATGTGAATATGCTAATTCGTTGCGCACCTAATTCCTGTGTTAGATAATGAAGATATCTTTTTAATTATAACAAGCATAAATGATTGATTATAACATGCTATCTTTAATTGTATATTATTAATTAACTATATGTTTGCCGTTTGCGATTAAGTGAGGTAATGAATGAAACCTGTCATGAACTCACCATCTTGCGGTCCATATTTTTCTTACACAACTTGGATTGCATATTTGCCTTACACGGCTTGGACCGCATATTTTCCCTCGTGGCTTTGATGGATTATTGGTGCCTTTTTATGGCTTGTTAGTTATATTCGCATATCTTGTTGTTTTCTAGCCATCTTGCGGTGTTCAGTCGTATTGTGATTTTCGGATAGAGCGGGTGTTCGTTTATCGATTTTCTTGTCATCTTGTGGTGTTCACATGCGATATGATTTTCGGGTGGTCTAGAGTTTGCATGTTGGTTTTCCATCCATCTTGCGGTGTTTAGTCGTATTGTGATTTCTGGGTGGAGCGGGAGTTCGCTTAGTGATTTTCTAGCCATCTTGCAGTGTTCACTTACAATATGATTTCCAGGTGGTCTAGAGTTTGTATGTTGCTTGTCTCTTCATCTTGCGGTGTTCAATCGTACTATGATTTCCGGGTGGAGCGGGAGTTCAGTTAGCGATTTTCTAGCTATCTTGCGGTGTTCACATATGATATAATTTTCGGGTGAAGTAGACATTTGTATGTTGTTCCCTCTTCATCTTGCGGTGTTCAGTGGTACTATGATTTCCAGGTGGAGCGGGAGTTCGCTTATCAATTTTCTAGCCATCATACGGTCTTCACGTACGATATGATTTCTGGGTGAAGTAGAGGTTTAAAACTTGATTTGTAGTCATTTTATGGAGTTTGTATGATTGATTACTTGACTATCTGGACATGTCCACTTGCATGGCGATTGCTATTATATTCTTTTAATGATGAGATTAACTGACTATTTGGACATGTCCACTTGTCACCCTGTACTTTTCTGTACTTGGGTGTTACCCGATAATTTAATTTATGGAACTGTTCATCTTCATTCTAGCCTTAATCTGACAGTTAGAAGTAATCCTCATTTATGGACAAATCCATCCATTCGTTAATTTTCAAGTTGGACCATCAAATCATCAATTCCACTGTTTATCGGGACCTAAAACATCAAATCCATTGTCTTTCGAGTGCACAACCCTTGAGTTGCCAATCCACCACCTGATCATCACCATGAGACTAGCCGATCATTAAATCTGTGGTGGAATTCCAATCCATCAATTATTAAAGACCTAAGAGTCCATGTGGGTCATAAATGAAATAATCCGACGCATGATTCCCCAAGTTTGACTATCGAACAATAAAATCAACCATTAAAATTACCTAATGTAGACCTTTTGGAAGACCCTGTCATGATATCAGGATATCTCAAAGTCAAGAGAAAATTTCCAAATTCACAACTCATTAAACCCACAGCCCTCAAGCTATAAATCCACCACTTAATCATCACTATCAGACTTTCAATCATGGAGATTACTGTTAATTTTCATGTATGCAGTCTCTAGAGTCATTATTCCTTTAAGGTTCAAAATTGGAATTTATCTGACCGTTAGTTCAATAGAGATCATAAAATGAAGTTAAAATCTTATAGTATAGCCCATCTAACCTGCAAATCTACCTCACTTTTATCCTAACACCTTAAATAATTTATTAAAACATATAGACGGTGTAGAATGATCAAATACATCACAGTGGACCCCACAAAGTGAATTGTGTACACAAGGTACGCGTTCACACACAGTACATCGAAACCGTCAGCACGGTTTGACCGTGCTGACCCGAAAAAAAATCTAAAAGAGGAGAGATTTCTCTCTCTTTGCCCGCTATCAACGGCGTTTGAAAAATGCCGTTTGGGGTCCCCATTTTAGGCCACCATCTGAGGTCAGATGGATGATCCGAACCTTCCATCTAGTCCGGTCGGGAAATCTGATGAAAAATAGATTTTCCTGCACCGTGAAACACACGTACACGCGCACGATTTCTGGTGCAAACAGGTCGTGTACGTGGTTTCCGAAAACGGAAACTCTCCGTTACTTTCGAGCTGGCAAACCATGTGGAAGGCTTTCCTTCTATCTCCACCCTCCATTATAAGTGATCTCAGCCACACAACATAAGTTCCCTGGGGTTTTTCTCTTTCAACTACAAAAGAGTGCGGCGGAAAGAATCTCGCCTCCGTGTAAACCATCGTGCGCTGACACAATCTCGACCATCCCCACGAAAATCACTAAGCATATCAAGACCGTCCATAAGCATCAGATCATAAGATCATCCAACCCTTGAGAATCTGCCATTGACGGTGGAGTTATCTTCCCCGTCTAGCCAGCAAACCCACCATCCGATCATGGGCCATAAATCCTGATCAGAGACGATGATATGGAGATCCACTAACACAGAAATCCATCCCTACAATCCGATCACAGCCATGTAACCCACTTTAATCTGAATCATCAGATTGCCACCGTGCCACATTCAGATTCAAAACCGATGCGGTTAACTAATCTAGTGATTAGTTAGCGTCCGAAAGGTCTAGAACGAGATTAGAAGAGCCTTATAAAGGTCTGCCTTTTAGGGCATTCTTTCCGGAAATGGAAAGAGAAAGAGAGAAAGAAATGGCGCCGTTTCGGTTGCCGTTTTGGGTAGAGCTAACTCGGTCCGAGTTGCTGCAAGTTCGGGCTGAGTTGCTTCCATCAGAGGAAGATGAAGAAGAAGAAGAAGCAGAGAAGAAGAAGAAGCAGAGAAGATCGAGAGAGAGAGAGAGAGAGAGAGAGAGAGAGAGAGAGAGAGAGAGAGAGAGAGAGAGAGAGAGAGAGAGAGAGAGAGAGAGAGAGAGAGAGAGGCTAGCGCCGCATTGAATGAAGTCAGATCGAGTTACGATCCAAGTTGGATCTACATCGCTGAGTTCGGCTGCTGCACTTGAAGGAAGCAGAAGAAAGAAGAAAGAAGAAGGGAAACGGAGAAAAGAAAGAAGAAGATCAGGAAGAAAGGAAAGAGAAAGATGAAAGAAAAGAAGAAGAGAGAGAGAGAGAGAGAGAGAGAGAGAGAGAGAGAGAGAGAGAGAGAGAGAGAGAGAGAGAGAGAGAGAGAGAGAGAGAGCAAGAACCAGACTCGAATCTCGCTGGACCGAGTCCCCGGTCTGGTTGGGTTGTGACTCGGTGCGGGTCGTGCGTCTGGACTCAAGTCCGGGGTAAATTCAGGCCATGTTTGGCCACAAGAAAAGAGGAAGAAGAAAAGGGAGTGTGGAGAAGACCACGAGGAAGAGGGAGCTGGGTTGTGGACGCTGCCGAGTCGACTCGGCTGAAACCGAGTTCAGCTGGGTCGAGTTGAGCTGTTGGCCTAGCCTGGGTCTAGCTGGAATTGTAACAGGGAAAGAGAGAGAAAGAGAGAGTAAAAGAAAAGAGAAGGAGAAGAAGAAGAAGAGGAAGAACAAGAAGAGGGGTTCTTTTACTCTACTGAGTCAACTCGTTGACCGCAGCAAACCAGGTCAAGCCTAGCCAGGGATTGGTGTTGCGATCTAAATGACCAAGCAGTTTAAAGTGCGGTTGGAATTGGAGTCGTGGACGTGTACAAACAATTCCAACAATATAGGAAGCCAATTCGACTTTTTAAGGTGAGAGATATCCCACATGGCTTCTTCATTTCATTGAATTCCAATATAGTTTAAGCTTAAATGTATAAAGCCATTGAAATTGTGAAAATATTGATTGAGGTTCCTTTAGTCTTGAATCGACATTGTTAATCAAGTAGGAATGTCTTAAATTGTATTACTCTAACCTATCTTACAAGAATCGAATTACAATCATTTTGTTATATTTGCAATTGCTCATGTACATGCTTATTTTTAATAGTTGCACTAAGAGGCAATAGATCTTGTTTCCATGATAAGTTTGCTACATTAGCTCCTTATATATGCTAAATTAGTTTTAAATTGAATTTAATGAAATATTAGAATAATAACTTTGTTCTTTAATTTCTCATTTAGATTTGGTGAACATGAGTTAGCTCATTAACTTCTATCACTTAAGTCTTATGATTATTGATCATGTAATTAAGATTTAGAATTGCATTCATTATGCTATCCTAGCAATTTCTCAAATTGTACATAGTTTTATTAGTGGAGAAAATAATCATGATGCCCATATTCCTTTTATCTCAGGAGATGTACAATGAATATCTCTTTTCTTAAGATGTGTAGTAATCCTGTAACTATCCTAATGTGTTTGAAATGTCATATTTGGGCCCTCCTTTGGACCTTGGGAAAGTAAATGAATTTATATAGAGCTCGTGTTTGAATGCTAGATATCCTATTGAAGGACTACAAGTCTTGATCATGATTATGAGATTAATCTTGTTAATCCTATGGAATGTGCATGAGCATCATGGTACATGACATTCACGCATAATATATGAGCTTTTCCGAGTGCTCAATGTAAGCCACACTCTGTTCGATTTACTGAAAGTTCCAACACTTTAGTTTAACTCACAGAACCTGTGCATTTGGATCACTTTGGGCAATTTTCTTTACATGAGGCTTTTCCAGAATTGGACACTCCTCGGGCATACCCCGTGTATTTTTTCAGGAGATATCCTTTAGCGCACTCACCTACATGGTCTTTTCCAGGTGGATAGTTCTCCTTAGGTGTACCTATAAGTATTTTTCCGGGTGATTAGTTCTCCTTGGGCGACTCTTTATTTTGACAGCTGGATGTGCATCCCCAAATCTATAACTTGAGCATACATTCATACATCTACATTTGAATTCATATTATCCTCATTATGATTGAATATGTTTGATTTAAACTATTTCAGAATGACATGGTATGCATGAATCCTTGCGAAAAATTTCCACTGAGTTGTCACTCACCCAATCGTGCGGTTGCACCAAATAGACACAGGTATGATGAACAGGTGGAGACTATTATGCCGTTGTTGTTGAGTAGTTGGAGTTCAACCGATATTTTAGGATTTACCTACTTTCATGCTTCAGACTTTATATTTTGTTTGAATTATCATAATAATTCCGTACTGTGGGATTTCATTTTACTATCCTTTAATTGGTTTGAATTCCCTTATTATTTCTCATAATCTCCTTACTTTACGTCATGAAATTTTCTAATAACTAGTTGTAAAGTTGTTATTTCATAGTGTAATACTCGGGTTCTCAACGAGCAACAATCATCCTCAGGTTTTGAGAACCAGGGTGTTACATGAATTGTGCTATTTATTATGTCTCTTCTCATGTATTGTGATTTATACTGGATTATGAATGATGAGTGTGTAATCTTTGATGGTACTTCTCACTGCGATAGCCATTGACGCTATTAAACCATATCAGTCGATGCAGGTGCAGAGCGAGTCGATGCTGTTCACTAGGTTGCTAGAGCAAATCGGGTAGCCGAGGAGCTAGACGGGATCCCTGTGGCCCATATTGAGCTCCACCATTAGATGATAGATTTCTATTTTGAATTAATGAACTTTGCTATTTGAGGATTGTATAAGTCCTGTATGGGCACTACATTTGGATTTTTTATAGTGTTTGGAACGTTTTCATATAATGCATGGTTTACTCTAGCTACATTTACTGCTAACTATGATTAATGATAAAGTGGTTTAAATTTACACTGAATTTTAAAGGCTAACACTCGGGTTTTTGGAAAATGAGTCATATACTCGGGTTTCGAAAACCGGGGTTTTACAAGATTCCCCTACAATCCCAGCTTTTCTGGACGTGTTGTGTAACGCCTCGAAAATTAGCACTTGAGTACATAAACTCCGGTCTCGAGTTCTCAGGTGTTAGCTTAATAAAATGTATATATGTCCTCATTCAAATTCACATTCATTCCATACACGAATAATCAGAGTTGTACAATTCAACTTAACGGAACTAAAGCGAGGTAGAGATTACAAGAATCCATAAATATAGGACTAAGAGTCAAAAATATAATTCGCCTAAAATAAGGATTATACAAGCCACAATGAACATGTGGCAAAATTTACACATAAATCACGCCCGATCGAAGACTCTAATATATACATTCACAAAACTAAAATAAAGCAAGGTCTTCCATCTTCTCTCAATGCTTCGAAGGCATTACGATGAAAGTGCAAGCCAACTCAAGTCTACCCGCCGGAGGCCTCAATAAAACCTACATTAACAACAATGCCTGGTTGGTGTTTTAAAACACCGTCCCAGGTGGGAATGAGTAGCTAACTCAGTGATTCCATTAGTTTTATGTTATCGACTCAATCAACGCGGTTAAAGATAAATAAGAAATCAGGCATTTCTTAAATACTCTTGTTAAATGCACGAATGATTATGTAATGATGTATGCGCTTTACAATCTAATATTCCCTCACAAGCGACTCCAACGCCAAATAGTAAAATCATATCTAATACAATACGGTGAATGCGTATGTTAACCGAGTAATTATTAAGTTTCATTCATCTAGCATATTGGAGAAGCTAGGATATTGACATTATATAATGAGTTCTTATCTAGATCACGTGACTCGTTGTGGCACGTAGCGGCTCCTCACCAGTGTCCCTTAATCCAAATTTAGGTATCACTTGTTTATCTCACAAATCAACGATTCCAAAGGTATGACATGATACCCAAAAGTATAAGGATCAACCCTGTATTGTTCATCAGCTAAACATTGAGTATGATCACTCAGTTCCGAGGTGTGGGCTTGTCACATAAAACTAAATCACCACAAAGGAAAATGGCACGCTCAGGTCATTCGAATTGTAATCTGGCACGAAACCATTGGCCCGGTAATTTGACAGGAGCCATTTGAATAACAATCTTTATCCTCCATCAGTGCTCACCAGTCACTATGGGTAGTCTTGTCACCCCAGCATAGGCCAACAGCTTGGATACGGTATCCTATACCACCATGTCCAGCTCATGAATCTTGGTGGGATCATATCGCACTAATAGTTATGAATAGACTCATCCACTGGGAACGGGGTATCTTAGATTTAATTTGGTCATGTCCTACATTGTGAACATACATGATCTGTCAGCCAGTGGACTAATTTGATTGACTTAAGAGAACTCCAGCGCAACCGACATTGGGTGCAAACATCTCATGTAGTGCAGCTACTGTTAGTCATCTGTGTTCAGCCCAGGTCGATCGAACAAGCCTAGAGTGGCCGACCTAACTCGGGCCACCCTTTGGTTTGGGCGATTTGTCGACTGGCCCAACATCGTAAGCAATTCTAAACAGCACTATTACAGACTTAATAATTTGTCATGCCGTCATAACATAGATTCAATGACACAACCACTTAGATATTTCATCAAACATGTGAGCAACAATAGAAGCCACACACTTACTTAGGCATTTTATCAAATATGTGAGTATTAACAAACTAACACATGCAATCAAACATATGAGCATCAATAACATAACACATTCAATCACCTAGACATTTTATCAAACATGTGAGCATCCATATCCAAATAATAACATGGATTATGACTAAATCGAAATGTGAACATATTAGAATGCATGAATCTATCTATAAACAACTGATCATTGACTGAGACCCTTAAGGGTCGATAAAAGATAACCTAAAGATAATGGTCCGCACCTTAGGTTGATGCGTCGAATTCAAACTCACTCCTAGGGTTAAGGTTCTGTATGTCGGCTTACCGGTGCCCTGCACCAGCATAGTTAGCTCACAAGGGTACATGCAATCGGTCTTCAAGGACCAAATCTCAAGGAAAGGCTCAATAATTACCTTTATTTGTCGCTAGAGAAATTTCGGAGGTGCTGAATGGTTGAGGCTACGTTATGGGCTAACAGGGGTGAGGCGAATCCTCTAATTAGCCGCCTCTTACACTTGCTCCCCCTCTTCTCCTCTCTTTCCCTCTCTTTTTGCAATTGAAAATTTGTATGGGAGTGAGAGAGTGGGAAATGGGGGCTATTTTATAGTGCTAGGATGTGCACAAATAGCCTCGATGCCACTTTTTCCAATAAACTTGCCTCAAGGGAGGGCCCATTATGGGACAGGTGTCTGGCTAGGGGATCTATGTTATGTCACAACTGGATGGTAATTCAATACTTCGGTTAGCAATGAGGGCCCCACTTACGATTAACGGTCGTCGATGATCGATCGGGGCTGCAGCTATACGAATATGTGCGAGGAAATATCTTTAACTCACACCTCAAGTTTGGTTGAAATTTAGCGGTTGGAAAGCCGCGACTTTGCGAAAGAGAAGATAGACTACTTCACTTAAATTTTAGGCTTCTGCATAGGGCATTTGCGTATCCCAAGCACTCGGCCTTTGGCCCAAGTTGAGCATTTGTAGGCACTTTTTTGGTTCACCACCCGCGATGGACGTTAAGCCCACTAAGACGATCGTCTTTCTATAGCATCGGGTTTAATGGCTCACCAATGAGCGGTCAAGAGCTTGTTTGGTTAATCTAGGTATTTCTAGAGTAGGTTTAGTAAGGGATTCCTCGTATATGGTGATTAGGGTTTGGATTATCTAAATTCATAGTATGACCTATTTGTAATTAGCGAAAATGATGATACGACTTTAATCACCCTAATCAAGAACTCTAATTTAATTATGCTAAAAACTACTTGAATTTGTGAAGTATACTAAAAATAGAAATTTCTAATTTAATCATATAGGATGATTCCTAGAATAATTAGAAGAAATTCATAAAAACCACTCGAATACAAAAACTCTAAGATGAAAAAGATATGCGTGGCACATCGACAACATGTAATTACAGATTTTTTTTTATAGTTTCACTAGGTCAATTACTTGTAATGTTTTTGGTACTTTCAATGATTAATTTTTTTTTTGTACTTTATCATCAAGTCTACTTTAGCCCCACCAACTTTTATTTCATTTTGAATTCTATAAAAATTCAGAAGTACCAGCTGCTTGAAACCAATGATTTTGGTATAATTTCCAAAATATCCTAATTTTAACCTCCTTTAAGTTTTTTTTTTTTTTTTAAAACTATACTTATCAAGCTTCAATATGGCTTTTGAATTACCTTAATCGGAGTTGTAAATAAAATATATGAAAATTTGAAGTTAGTGCATTGAAACTGTCAAAATCTGATCATGTAGAAAATTGCCGGACAGGGGGTGGCAGTAACAACGTCACCTGCTATCCAATGGCGGTTGCAACGCCAATTTAGGGTTGGCAATGCTGGGTATGTCCCATAACTTATTTTTTTGGCGGTGGCAATGCCGATTTGGTGTTGGCATCACCGGGGTTGGCCAACATTCTAAAAATTTTAAACTTCCATTCCTTTGGACGGTTTTGGCGGACCCCATATCACTCCTTTTGGTCCCAAACACGTGTAAATGCATGCATGGATATGCACTCAAATTAAAAAATAAAAGGTAATGCCCAAGGACATCCAATTCCTAGTTGGCAAAAATCTAGAGCGTTACATGTTGCAAGCTCAACTAAATGCCGTGAATGCTTACCAACGCCCGTTCAGTGTGCCTAATTATAACACATACAATTTAAGTTAGAAGAATCATCCCAACTTCAGTTGAAAAAATAGGCAAATTGCCAATGCTGCCTCTCCTTCCCAATGGCCTCCTCCCACACCTCAAAGAGCACCATAAGTGCAACCACAAAAGAGGACCATTGAGGGCACATTTCAGGCGTTTATGTAAGGCCAAATGCAATTCAATCAAACCACCATGCAAGTCATAAATGATATGAAAACATTTGTTATAAGGATTGAATCCCACTTGATGATTAGGGAGAAAGGGACTTCACCGAGCCAACCTCATCCTAACCCCAAAGGCCAATATGAAGTGGTTGATTTTAATCCTCCGACTCCTCAGTTTGAACATGTCAAGTCCATCACCACTCTTAAGAGCGGAAAAAAAAAATCGATAAGATGATCCATAAGAAGATGGAAGCACCTAAGGTATCTGAAAAATCCAAGGATGATGATGAACCTAGCATTACTCAACTTGAAAAAGAATTGATAGCCTCCATAAAGTTGAAGCCCCGTTTCCCTAACGCCTTCTCTCATCAAAGCACCCATATGAAAATCAGGAAATTTTAGAGATTTTCAATAAATAAAAATCAACATTCCTTTGTGGGATGCAATTAAGCAAATTCCGTCATATGCCAAGTTTCTTAAAGACATTTGCATGGTAAAATGCAAATTAAATGTGTAAAAGAATGCCTTTTGACGAAACAAGTGAGTGTCATCATTAAACAAAATGCTTTCCCAAAATACAAAGATCTGGGCAGCCCTACAATCTCATGCATTGTAGAGAATTTTCACATTGAACAAACCTTGCTAGATTTGGGGGCAAACATTAACATTATTCCCTACTCGGTGTACGGACAATTGGGGATTGGTGAAGTAAAACCCACCAAGACAACCCTCTAACTTATTCATCGATCTATTCATATACCAAGAGGGGTAGTGGAGGATGTGTTAATCCAAGTTGATAAGGTCTACTATCCGGTAGACTTTATTATCTTGGACATGCAACTGGTTATCAATGCTAGCACTCAAATTCCAGTAATCCTAGGACATCAATTCCTGACCCCTTCAAATGTAATAATTAATTGCTATAATGGAGTAATGAAGTTGTTCTTTGGAAACATGACATTGGATGTGAATGTGTTTAACCTCTTCAAACAACTAGAGAATGTAGATGAGATTCACAAGATAAACATGATTGACACACTCATGGAGGATGAGCTTATTTTGACTACAATCTTCGATCCCTTGGAAGCTTGTCTCTCTCACTTTATGGATTCCAACAATCACATGACATAAGATATAGTGAGCGCATTGTTAGATTCTACACAGGTACTTGAAACTAACCGGTGGAGGCCATGCTTGAAAAAATTGCCCCTTACCGACTCAAAGCATTTACCATCTAGCATCAAGGCACCGAAGCTTGACTTAAAACTTTTATTGTCCAAGATGAAATATGCCTATTTAGGTCAAGATAACATATTTTTTGTGGTTATTTTCTCGCATCTAGAAAAGGACCAAGAGCTTGAGTTGATTCAAGTACTCAAGGAACATAAAAGAGCCATTGGATGGACGATTGTGGATCTTAAGGGAATCATTCCCTTGATTTGTACACTCACCACATACACCTTAAGGAGAATGCTAAATTTATTTGGCAACCAGAATGCCGTTTAAATCCCAACATGAAGGAAGTGGTTAAAGTTGAGGTATTGAAACTATTGTATGTGGATATCATCTACCCAATTTTTGATAGTCAATGGGTGAGCCTAACTCAAGTGGTTCCTAAGAAATCTAGAATCACCATCGTCCCTAATGCAAATAATGAACTTATCCCGACCAGAATTACAACCGAGTGGAAGATGTGGATTAATTACAGGAAGTTAAACACTATGAGTATGAAAGACCATTTCCCCTGCCATTCATTAATCAAATCTTAGAGAGGTTGGTTGGACGTTCCTATTATTGCTTCCTAGATGGCTATTCGGTTTACAACCAAATTGAGATTGCCCTCGAAGATCAAGAGAAAATTACATTTACATGTCCTTGTGGCACTTTTACCCCCGCCACATTCCAAAAATGGATGTGTGAATGTTGGGAATTGGTGCCCATGTTTTTTATCTTTATTTTTAAGGTTATATGGGCTTATCTAAATTGATGATATAGTAGACTTGGAGTCACCACTAGTCAATTAGTTCAAAATCCTACAGTCGGCTAGAACCTGCAGAATCTATAAAAGCTAAAGAATTCGATGACTCTCTTGCTTAAGTTAACTCCTGATCCGCGACCTGCGATTCTGAGTAAGGGACCATAATTATAGAGAGGAAAGGTGTTAGGCACCCTCTCTGCCTGTATTGGTGTACGGTCTTTACTTCGTATGGTAAGCTGATCTTAAGGGATGAAATGATAGGATGTAAAGTATTAAAATGAGAATAAGTAGTCTCGGATTTTTAATGTGGGTCATGTGGCAAGGTTCGAAATTCCATCAAGCCACAGAGTATACGTCCAGAGAACGTATAGAAATGGGATTTAAGAAGAGATGTGATGATTTTATAATGTTATGTAAGAGGACTAAGCTACCATGAGTTTCTGATACGATAGGATCCAGAGTTCTAGTAAGTCATAGAGCATACATTCAATGGTAACTTAGAAAAGCAGAGGGGTCGAGAATGGAAGTAATGATGCGATTGGTGAAGTATGAATGCTAGTGATAATGACACGATCTTTGGCTTACGCTTGAAATGACTTGGAGGTTTGGGTGCACCATGGTTGGAAGGGTTGACCTAAGTGGGACTAAGAGGCTACGAGAGGGTTGGAGGAGGTTGGAGGGAGTTGAAGAAGATGTGAGCTTGAGAACTCAAGCACTCTCTCTCTCTCTCTCTCTATTTCTCTTGGTGAGAGTTGCTTGGTTTGTGAAGAAGAGTGGGGGAGTATTTATAGCCCGTTGGGATGGATTTTTGGTAATTCTAGGGATCATAAAGGGTAAATGATGATATGACAGCCTAGGATTAGTGGAGGGAAGGGAGATGCCACATAACACTTTCTTATGGGTTAAAGGGCTTGATAAAATGGTAAATAATAAAAATGGTAAATAGTAAGAACTCCAAGGTTAAACAGGTCTAGCATTGTTGACTTTCTAGGGGAGCAACAGTTATAGCCTAGGGCACATATTCCGAGATGAGGCGATAATCGGATTACCGTCATTTACTATTTACCTTTGACATTTAGATAGTTGGCTCATCCGTGAGTGGCTTAAGGCTTGGGTTTAAGGAGTTGGCTTGGGAACGGCTTGGCTATGGGTTGGCTTATGTCATGCCCCAAACTTGGAAACCGGGCTCACAAAATTCTCGATCACCGAATCTGGTGCTGACAGCCTCTGTAGTACCCCATTCTCGACTTCCAATATCCATACGCCAGATTCCTATCCTGGGATTCTATAAGGAGGATTTTTATTGTATATTTATTTTATAACAAGCATAACCACAAGTTTACCCAAATCACACGGACAACATCACCTTCATATCCACTAATATAAACATTTGAATACAATGCTGAAGAGAAATACATATGTCAAAAATCAAAGCTTCAGAAGACCGCTGCATGCTCCAAGCTCCATGCTGCTGCAACCTAACGCCACCTGCACGCATCTATCGTGCATAAGCTTATAAAAAGCTTAGAGGGTGGTGAAAGTGTGTGCACAAGGTAAGTGCCAAGTATGCAATATAAGGCCATAAATCATATGATATCAGGGTAAGCGAAAATACTGACAATCCATAAATTGTATAGTAACAGAGTAATGCGAAAATATACTGGTAAGTCCATGAATGCTATCAGCCATATTAAAGATATGCGATGCAAAAACATAATAAGCCAATATCACATACTGATGAGGCAATGTAGATCAGATATGCAAATGAGGAGTCATAAAGAGTCATATATCAGATGCCAAAGATTCAATATAATATGCAATTCCTGACGAGTTCACGAATATCATCAGCCGTATCTAGGCCATACAGAAACATAGTAACCCAAAATGCCATATGGCATGGATGTAATACAATATGCGGTGCGAATGGAATGACCATGCTGGACTGTGAAGTTGAGATGATAGTACGTAGTATCGCAGGCTACGGGATCTACCACAAGACCAGTCTCATACCTAAATTTGGATAGTCAGACTCAATGTGGTAAACTCCTGATCTCAGGTTAGTCGCGTGCCTCAACCGAAATCCTGACCATTGCGAAGGTACACGTAACAAATAGTTACGTACCACCAGCCCAAGTGGATAGTGAATGGATGAATGAATGAGTATGCAACTCCTGCTCAATGAGTCCACATATCAGTACTGTACATATCTGGGATCATCACCGAGGTGTAGTACACTCTAGCCAGCTTGTCGCCCCATCAAGCGCATAATACAACTAGGTAAGTGAAAGAGACCTTACTACCTGCCTACCAATATCGACCCGATTCGTCAATAGTGGACCTATTTAGGAGCTGATCAGACTCAGCCTAGCTATGCCTACTCCCTCGGGCGGGTAAGGCCACACTCTCTCCCAACCCACCACGACACAATGAGAGACACGGCCTATTGGTATACGGTTATCATGCGCTCATATATATCCACTCGGTCTCGATATTGGGGCATCCTCTGGTACCAAGAGGGTTTAGAAATTTTCACCTAGGGCCATCTATGTCAGCACGATGCTAGTAACAGATTTTTGGTGTCCCATCTGGCCATCCACAATATGCCTGTGGAGGCTACGACCCTGATGTCGCTAGGGCGTATAGTAATCACAGCACATAATGTTTGATGCATGAGTTATACAATCCAGTCATGTATCAATCCTGCGCATACCGTGCGCTCATGTGAGACAATCTCCGCCTATTAGGGAGTCTCATAACAACCGACACTATGACATATGCAATGGTCAATCATATCTCATAACAAACATGCAGATGATGCGTATAAGCATGCATCATGATGTTATGCTGTTACATACTCATAATTGGTAGCAATAACCGCCATCGACAATCGACCTCAACAATGTGGACATTTAACCAACATTGCTCCTAAGGAATGGCCCACCTAGAGCTTAACATGTAGTGGACTCATGACCTCATACAAGGGCCAAATATACAACACCATGGGCCTTACTCAAGAGCTTAATACACATCATGATGAGCCTTTCACATGGGCCTAACATACATCACAATGGGTTCTATCGCCTAGCCCTCAAATGCATCATAATGGGCCTCATTACATAGGCCTCATATACATCACATTAGGCCTTAAACACGGGCTGAATACACATCACAACGGGCCTCAAATACGGGTTGCACATACATCACATTGGGCCTTAAACATGGGCCGAATGCACATAATAATGGGCCTCAAATATGGGCCACATATGCATCACATTGGGCTTCAACAATCGACCTCGATATCTGGCTTCGACAATCGGAATCAGCCTTGATAATCGACCTCGACAATCGGAATCGAAATCGGCCTCAACAATCAGAATCGGCCTCGATAATCAGCCTTGACAATCGGAGTCGGAATCGGCCTCAACAATCGGCCTTGACAATCGGAATTGGCCTCGACAATCAGAATCGGAATCGGCCTCAACAATCGGCCCCGACAATTGGAATCGGCCTCGATAATTGGATTCAGCCTCGACAATCAGAATCGGCCTCGATACTTGGCCTCGGCAATCGAAATCAGCCTCGATAACCAGAACCGGCCTCGACAATTGGAATCGGCCTCGACAATCGAAATCGAAATCGAAATTAGAATCGGCCTCAACAATCGAAATTGGCCTCAATAATCGGCCTCGACAATTAGAATCGGCCTCGGCAATCAGAATCGGCCTCCATAACCAGAACCGTCCTCAACAATCGGAATCGGCCTCGATAATCGGCTTCGACAATCGGAATCGGCCTCGGCAATCGGAATTGGCCTCCATAACCAGAACCGTCCTCAACAATCGGAATCAACCTCAATAATCGGCATCGACAATCGAAATCAGAATTGGCTTCATCAATCGAAATTAGTAATCGATCTCGATGCAAGGCGGGGTCCATAGATGGATGGTCGATGATGGAATAAGCAATATCAATGGGGCCCAATAATTTGGGTTAACCCACTAGAAAATGACGAGAATGGACCTAACCAGGCCTAAGGGAAGGTCACAATGTGGACGTTTAACTATCATTACCCATCAATATGGACCTTTAACCAACATTGCTCCCAATGAATGGCCCACATAGGGCCGAACATATAGTGGGCCCATGGCCTCACACAATGGTCTAACACACATCGTGATGGGTCACATCCATGGGCCTCTCATACATCAGGTGGGCCGCATCATATGAGCCTCATAAACATCATAATGGACCTCTGGCACGGGCTTAATATTCATCACAAAGGGCCACATTTCATGGGTCTCAAATATATCACAATGGGCCTCTACCCATGGGCTTCAAATACATAGCAATGGGCCTTAACCCATGGTTCCCAAATACATCACAATGGGCCTCAACAAGGGTCTAATATATCACATCAGGCCTTATCAAATGGGCCCCAAGTACATCACATCGGGCCTCACCAAATGGGCCCCAAATACCTCACATCGGGCCTCACCAAATGGGCCCCAAATACATCACATCGGGCCCTTCTAAATGGGCCCCAAATACATCAAATAGGCTATATCAAATGGGCCACTCCAGCTACACCATTCATCCATCTATAGAGATCATTTTAGAGCATTATCCAGACAAATAAATCATATCAAAAGATCATATGGACCATACCACGAATAACGGTGGAGATAATGGTTTTTTTTCCACTGTTAAAACCTCAATGGGCCCACTATAGCGTTTTTTTTTCATCTAGTCTGGTTATAAGGTCACAAGGACCTGGATTTAGATGAAAAACAAATATCATATTGGTCCAAACTCTATAACCCAAGGGTTTTAATGGTGGACATTCAAACCCACTATTTTCTGTAATGTGGCACCTGATAACTAGATCTGTCTTATTTTTAGTCTCAAGCTTTAAGATGAGCTCACGGGATGGATGGATGGTTTGGATGTGTCACATACATCAAGGGAGGCCCGGCAGGTGGGTGGCATGGATGAAATACATACATCAACAGTGTGTACCATCGTCCAGCTGCTGGACAGTGGATACAACATGTACATTAGGTGGGGTGCATGGCTGAACGGCCTGGATGACTAGATACATCACGGTGGAGACCCACCGTCCCTACCATGGACGGTGCAGATAAAAACATATAAATCAAGGTGGGTCCCACCCCACATGTGTCACACGTGTGGGTGGCCCCCATGTCCCAAATGTATGGACGGAATGCATAAAACACATACATCACTGTAGGGTCCACCGTTTTCAAACGGATGGACGCCTAGGATGTAAGACACGTACATCAAAGTGGGTCCCATCCCACACATGCCACACGTGTGGGATGGCCCATATGACAAAAGGAGGTGGACGGTGCTGGAGTCTCACGTCCTCAAACGGACGGATGGTCGGGATCATCAGACCCCAGCTACTCAGTCAGCAGGTGGGTCCCACGTGGGGCCCACCAAATATACGTCTCTGTATATATATGCAATGTATATATAAAATATATTATTATTATTATCATTATTATATATATATATATATATATATATAAAATATTTTGCAGGTCAGCAGCATCCAGCGTCCCGTGATGGACGGCTGGATAAAATACATAGATATAGGGGCCCCACTATCACACGAGCCACACGTGTGAGGTGGCCCCACGTCCAAGAAAATGGACGGAAAGTGTGGATACACACATACATCACAGTGGAGGGCCACAACACCGTCTAGAACGGTGTCCAGCATCGTCCAAATCTGTGGATGGTGTGGATGGAAGGCATACATCATGGTGGTGTACACCGTCCCAGATGGACGGCTGGATGAACACTTGGGTCAGCTTGGATGGTGTGGATTTCTCCTGTACATCAAGGTGGGCTCCACCATGATGGATGCCCCACATCTCCACCACACATCAGGTGGGCCATCAACAACCAAAGAAGAGAGAGAGAGAGAGAGAGAGAGAGAGAGAGAGAGAGAGAGAGAACGGTGACGATAGGAGGAGCTCCGCCACTATGAGCTCTTCCATGATACAATGCATACATTAAGATGGGTCCCACCATATGTGGGCCCTCAAATCATAAAAAACAACAAATAAAATCACCCACGTTTGGCCTCCTTCTTTAGCTGCTTGGACTCTTATGCTCCTTGCCTTCAATTTTGATAGAGTTTAATAGAGATTGGAAGGTTGAGTGGGAGATGAGAGAGTGGGAAAGTGGGCCACACTTGGCTTTGGGAGCTTAGATGTTTTTGCTCTCATGGGTTGCTTGAGAATTGGTTTGAAAAGAGAGAGAGAGAGAGGTGATGTAGTAAATGGAGGGTATGGTGCTTGTTAACTTGTTGGTAAGAAAGGAATGGGATGAGTATGTGTGTTGTTGACTTTGGGTGAGAGAGGGATGTGTAGGGTATGGGTTGCACTTGACTTGATTAATTGATGTGTACTTGATTGATTGATGTGACGGGTCATAGAGATTCTCTCAGAATTCGCAACGAGCGGTGTTTCTTTGGAATGAACGCGGGCTCACATCTTCTGGCCTGGGTATCGCATCGGCGCGCGATGACGTAGTCACCAGGGTACAAGTTTTGGGTCGAGTTGACTCCAATTTGTAGGACTCGGCTTAGAATCGCGCGTAAACATCGAATATAGGTTGAGGGTTGCCGGAGTTCGACCAGGAGGACCGCGGAAGCCTACGGAATGGTATGGTCTAAGATATGGGCCTTACAACTTAGGTAGTGGATTAGGTATGGCTCGACTTAGGCAAAGGCCTAGCTTAGATAATGGATTGGGTTTAGTTAGGGCTTTGCTTTGGCTTGGAAATAGCTAAGGTTTTGAGTAGGATTTAGGGTTTGGGCTTAATTCCCTAAGGATCATCCATTCTTTATCAGGTTGCTGCCTAGGTGAGGTGTCTATAGATGCTCTTTTTTGGCAGATGTTGCATACAACCAAATGCCAAAGCAAGTGAACACCCCATCCCTTTAGTAAAAAAAGATTATGGTTTGAACTTGTTGTCTGTCATAATATCATTGCCCGCTTACTATCTGAAAGAGAACTTGCACATATCACGAGAGTTTGAGAAAAATGTTATGATTGTCCCTGTGTTTTCTGTGGCATTACGAGTCACGAATTACAACCCTTTCACATTGGATCGGTAATATCATTGGAGGGTAAATTTGAAAAGTAGTGCCCCAGTGCTTCGCGGCTTTATAGGGATCCCCTTACTATCTAGATCCATGATGTTCCTTTACTACGTGATCACTGTAGGAGTACTTATTCCATTTGATTATCATAGTGATTAGTTGTCATGTGCTTTCTGTGGCCTTATAGGATACTCACTACGCCGACTTGGACTCGATCAAACTTTCCAAGCATCCGAGACTAGGTATGTGTGGGTGACCTTTTTTCCGTACAGTCTTCTGATTTCGATACATTGGTTACAACTGATCTTTTCCAGTCCTTTGAAACAGTTACTTTGACCAAGGTTGGATCGAGTTCATCATCACTTGCATTGCACTTCACCATTATACGACCGTCCTGCCATTGAAATCAAGGCCAACTGTGCCTATATCACATACGAATTCGACAATTCTTGGGGAAATCGGAAGAGGTTGAATCTTATTTTGTTGTTGTGCTGGATGCTACTGAAAGGTATAAAAGACCTCCTAGTGTCTTGGATACCAACCATTATTTTTTGAAAATTTTGTTTTGAAAACTATTCCACATGAGTGGTTACACCTCCTGGAGATTTTATTACAACGGTTTTTTTTTTTTTTTTTATAAATTCCTAGGCGTTTTCTTCTGCATATGAAAGCACTGTCAAGAAGTCATTGGGGGGTTTTTTCCCCCACTCTCTACCTCATCAGTGTGTCACTGTCCCTTCCGAAATATTTCTTTTGCCTTCCTTCTCCATCATTCTTCATCACCATTTATCCTTCCACTCTCTTGTCTTCTTCATTTTGTCCTTTTTCCATAGCTGGTGGTCAAAGTAGCTCTCAAGGCCCCTCAAATGTGGAGTTTTTGAGATCCACTATTGGAAGTGATGAAGCATCTTATAGTCTTTTTCATGAAGAGCTTGTGAGAAGAGAAAACATCTTTATAAGTCCCTTTGATGAGGCCGTTTATGAGGGTTTGGTAGAGCCTTTTGGTGAGGTGAATATCATTAATGGGAGAGCTTCAACCACCATTAATGGAGGGGAGATGGGTATTAAAGAGGCATTGGGTGATGAATTTGGGGAGCACTGGGTGGTTGATAGTTTGGATTGGTCCATGTATGGTGGGCCACTTAGTAGAGAACTTGGGAGCTTTGTAGCACCTATTTTGGGTGATTTTTTGCATGGGTGAGATGATCAGTGGTTAGATGGCTCTTCTTTTGGGTTGGATGACGGATCTGATTAGTCATAAATCATAATTTTGACCACAACATAGTAGGACGATAGATCCGATCGATCATAGATCTGAATCTTGACCACAACATAGTGGGACGACAGATCCGATTAGTCATAGATTGGAATCTTGACCACAACACAGTGGGACGACGGATTCAATCGATCGTAGATTGGAATCTTGACCACAAAATAGCACAGGACGACGGACTCGATTGGTAACAAATCAAAATCTTGACCACCATCCACGAATAGATATGTATCATGAAAGCCGGAGTTGATCACAACCATCCTTCCAAATCAGCCTAAAAACAATCAAGTCTGATTATCCTGTGAGATGATGGAACCGATCAACCATCTCTAATTGAACTCTTGATCATGACTACTAATCAGACTTGCATCAAATGAACCATGCCCAGCAGATCTCAATCCCAGTTGCGACAACTAAAATCCAAGCAAGAAAATACATCTTCAAAATCCATAATCCCTAGTTGAGTTGATCTCCATCACAAACAACATGCATGCTAAACCCTCACATGTTTTCAGTAAAAACAAACTTACTTGAAGTCCCATAGGCATGCCTAGTGGAGATGACTAATAGCTGGACATATTTCAAAATCATTTTGCAATAAAGACCCCCATGGAGTATCACTCCCCAGAGTGGGGAAACTTTTAAAATAAAGCGTTAGATTTTCAAGGCACTAAGAGATCTTCCATATGTCTGGGTGGGAGTCGATGTAAAATCAAATAAGATCCGATACCTCATGGTTTCCCTGGAGATTATTGGATCCAAATGCACATTAAAGTACGATCGAACTGAACTCCAGTGTTAGCTCCATTATATCAAATACTAATGCTATAAAAAGACGATAGGCTAAGACTGGTCAGAAGAAATCATCCAAACGGCGAAAAAGACAAATTGTAACTTAAGTGTCAAAACCAAAAGATTGCATGGAAAGAGGTCACCTGCACGTACCTAGGCGTTGATGCTTGCAGAATTTGATTGAGTCTAAGTCGACATAGTGAGTTTCCCATAAAGCCGTAGAAAATGCAAGGCAAGTAAGCACTTTGATGATCAAACAAAACAAGTACTTCTAGGGTGATTTGGGAAGCAATTGACAATCCAGTACCAGGTCAGTATCCTTGTAAGGCCATAGAAAATGCATGGGCTCTACTGTAACTTTCCGATGTTAGTACCGATCAGAAGCAAAAGGGTTACGATTGGTGACCCGCACAGGGACAATCGCAACATTTTCCTTAAATCCCTACGATATGTGCGAGTTATCTATTTTCGGGCAGCCAACTGACACAGACACAAAAAAAGGTAATGAATCCATATTGTAATTCATGGTTGATTGGCAAAGGCAGGGTATCCACTCGCTTTAGCATTTGGTTGTTCACAACCTCTGCCAAAGAGGGGCATCCGTAGACACCCTACCCCAGGCTAATAAGCTGATTGAGTTTGAATGGATGGATGAACAACTGAACTCCAATCCTAAACCCTAACCTAGAAGCCTAAACCCTAAGAACCCCTATCACAAACCCTAAAACTCAGCCCATCTAACCCAGTCAACCCAGTCAGCCTAACCAAAAATCCTAGGAACCCAAAACCCTAGAGCCATGAGTCGGCTTGGTGAGTCAACTTGCTCGATTAACTCACTATGTCAACTCACCCGATCAGCTTACACAACCTCACAACCCAGTCTACTCACCTATTTAAGCCCAAAACCAAGCATGAACCCAAGCCCAATCGGAGAAATGGTCGAAACCTCAAAGCAACAACCCTCACAATAGAGCCCACACACTTGGATGATGTTGCCTGTCAAAGCAGGGAGTCCAAGTGGGGACCGACGGTAGCCAGGTTGCCGCTGACCACGTGACACTCCCCCTCTTTGGGGCAACGTTCCTCAAGCATGTGGAACTCTTCTTTTTCAAGTCCTAAGTGTGTGGTTTAGGTGCATTTACTCCGATGCATATCTCATTACCCGAAATTATCCTTTTACCACCTCATCTAACTCACGAGATGTTTCCATGTGGTAATCTCCAATCACAACCCTTCAACAATTGTTTGCTCCTAGGATCACCGGGAATTATTAAAAAATCGGGTCGAGAGACTATAAATAGCCTAATTCCCTCCTCATTTCAAACATTTCGAATCATCAAGAAGAAGTTAAAGAAGCATCCCTCCACCAAGGAGAGTGAGAGTGAGACAGAGAGAGAGCCCAACCTTGGTCTAGCTTATCATAACTAGAGTCCAAGCCTCCTGAGCCACCTAAGTTCAAATTTAAGCCACTTAATTTAGCCTTGCAACACTATCGTTCATCCAACCGTTCAAGCTTTTATTAGTCTCATCAGATCAGCGCATTAGCATCGTGCAACATTCATTCCTCTATCAACCTCCTTGCTCCTCACATACATCAGTATCATAGTGCATTTTTTCATTGCTTTCTTACACCTTATTGGCGGGTGTATGCTTTGTGGCTTATCGATATAATTAGATCTTGTCCAACAGAAACCTTATCTAGTTAGCCGTTGTTTTAGCATATATGCTGCATTCCATCATTTTCCATTGTATCTGACTAACGGGACTCTGAGACTTGTCGATATAATCACAATAGCCTCTAGTACAAGGCAGATCCGATTACAAGATCTGCCTTGTAAGTCTAACACACCATTCCTACCTGAATTATAGGATTAGTTTAAACTTTTTGTGTTTCTGATTTACTGTTTACATCTGTTGATAGGGTGAATAGCCTCTAGCACAAGTGGTGAATGCGCCAGCTGCTGCAGATCAGGGCCAAGCTGCTACTCCAGTAGTGGTCATAGTGGTCATTGCTCTAGTCCTTGTGCTAATCTACTTGCAGCCGCTAGGGCGGAGAATCGTGGCCGTTTATCATCGTTGTTGTTAATGGGGACCGGTTAGCTTCATTTCTCTTTGTTTTTCATCATCTTATAAACATAAATTTACAAGTGTATGTTACATCGGAGCTTTCTATTAGATCTTTAGATCTTTTGGACTAGACATCGGGCTGTTTAACTTCTCAGGTGGGCCACAATATATTGATTCGCAGAACACAGCTGAAATTTCCTTTTATTTATTTTAATCCGTCCATTTGATTTGTACACAATGGCCCACCTGAGCAGTGAATGAGAGAGGTGTTTAGAAAGAAGAAATAATGCACTATGGCCTACCTGATGGAAAGCTTAGAAACCAGATTGGCACTTGTGCTTCTCTTTCTGTAGTGAGATTGTTGTTGATGTGAACAAATACATGTAACTGACATTTGATTGGTGAGATTACAATTTGTTTTTACTAGCTTTATATTCATCTATGAGAGTTACACTCTCTGATGTACGAGATTCCACACAATTGGGAAACATGGTTTGGGCAATCCAAACCTTCGATCTGATTGGTATAAATATACCAAAAATCCCATATTAGAAGATCTTATATTTCAATCTTACCCCACAGATTGATGGTTAAGAAGAGATACACCAATAATCCACATTTCTACACAACTTGATACATGCAAAAATACTTCACTGTTCTGCTGCATTTTCAGTGTTGCAGCTCAGATTACCAGCAAAATTATATGTGCTTACATATGCTGTGTAAATGCATATGCCTCTGTGTTTGATGTGCATACTTGTAAAAAGCGTGCATTTTGTATTATTGATGCGCACCCATCATGGAGTGATAGAGTGACTTGCCTATTCCTAAATATTTGGATCTTTCCATCTAAAGTTGACCAAGTCAGCCATGACTTATATAAATTCATCATGGTGCCCTTTATTGAATCAGAATTCAATCCTTTATAATCCTAATGTATACCACCATACATCCCTGTACTGAGGGCTTGATTCCCAAACCAGATGGGAGTAGTTTGACTAAGTCATCCAGTTTCTTGAGTTATGTAATGCAGTCAAGTCTAGAAGGTGGTGAGTTTTATTTGTACTTTTCAATTTCCATATGTTTTGAACTTTTTATAGAACTTTTGCTTCCGTCCCAATATTTGATTGTGATGATGCTGGTCTGCAAGTCTTTCTAGTGTCTGATCAATATCTGAAACTATGTCGGAAAGCCCGTGAAATAATTATATGCATGTCTGTTGCAGGACTCTTGTCTATGCTTCCTAATTATGGGTTGTCACTGATTTTCAAAGTAGATTAAGAAATCATAAGAAAGTGGTAATCCCAGATATTACAACTCAATTGATGTGTGACCCACCTTTACTATTACATTTTGCCAGAAATCTTTTGATTTTGATTTTGAAGTGCTCGCTACTGTTATGGCATGCATAATAGATTTCACAGAGTAATTATAGAATGGCACAGGTTTTAATCTTCCGATAACACGCTACATATTTGAATGATTAGTGATTATTTTGTTCAAGGCATTAGTGAATTGAATCAATTGATACCATAATTCTGATAGTAGATGTGTAATCAGGTATCCACTGCTTAGCCTATTACTTCTGAACGTTCCTTTTGGCATGCATGTCTCTACAGGTCAATGATGGAAGGGAAACTCAATTTATAAAACCACTGCCTACAGGTTCATTCGGTGATAGCGTTTTGCTGATTGTTGCCCTCTGTTTTCACTCTGTATTTGAGGGCATTGCAACTGGAGTTGCAGGTAAGATGAGATACATGCATAAAGATGCAACTGCCTTGCAAAGCATGCTAGCAGTTCAGAGAAAGGTTAATCTGTTTGTGAATTTTATATTAATCTTGCATGCGCTGGACCGCATAGTACCATTTCCCATATATATATATATATATATATGCATGCGGCTTTGTTTCATGCAGCGGCTCTGGCCCAAACTAGTTCACAGTCAGTATCAGGTTTTAGAATACCGGTCCAAACTGAAAACTAGGGGTGGTCACGGGTTAGTCCGGGCTCTGCCCGCCCTGCATTTTAAGACCCAAGCTGGGCCCATGGGCCAAGAGAGTAGGTTGGTGGGCTACCCGGCCTATTGACCAGGCTGGTATTTTATGACCGTGGGCCTTAGAAACGAGTGGACCCGAGCTCGCAACTTCTACACCAGCTCAGCAATTCCCCCAGACAAGCGATTCCCCCACTTTGACTGGCATAGTGGCATTTGCTGCAGGTGTAGAGAGAGGCTGAGAGAGGAAGATGGGTTCATCAAGCACAACAGCAACCACTACAACCACAACAACCACAATAACAACAACGGAGAAGAAAGGGCTGGGATGGATGGAATGGCTGAGAGGTTGGTTTTACGTAATTTACGAGATGCTCTTCCAGCGGATCACTGCCAGCCATATCCCCAACCCTCTTGATTTGTCCCCTCTCCCCGATCTCACTTGCATCGTTACCGGTTCCACCAGTGGAATTGGCCTCGAAATCGCCAGGTATCTACCTCTTTTGCCCTCCATTCATCTTCTTCTATGATGTTGATTCTTGCTAGCTTTATTGCTCTTTTTTCTAGATTTTTTTATGTGTGGGATGTCGGCATTGTCCATAGATGATCATTCCATCTGTCACATTCGTCTTTTTTTTTTTTTTTTTCCTTTTAATATGGAAAAGTTGATTTTCTGAATAAATTTGACAATTTCTTTTTTGGGTTTTGTTTGATTTTTTTTTTTTTTTTTTTAAAATGAAATTTCATCGTTGGTGTTTTTGAGATTTATAGGTATCCATGGTTTTTCCTCAAGGTTCGAAATATTGTGTGATATCACTGTTGATCACATTTGTTGACTTATTATTATTTTTAATTTTTTTTTTATGATATGGGAAAGTTGGTTTTTCCAAATGAATTCGACCATTTCGTTTGTTTTGTTTTGTTTTGTTTTTTTTTTTTTTTAATAAAATAAAATGAAATGTGATGAGGCTGGTTTTGATGTTTATGAATTTCCACAGTTTTCTCTATCAGGGTTTGAAATATTGTGCAGTATCATGGCAGGAATTTATCACAATATGAGATGATACATTTGATTATTATTATTATTATTATTTTAAATCTCTGTGTGATTTTGGACTCCATTTGTATCATACTTCACATTCGTGGTGGAATATATTGACAATACAAGCAATATTTTCCAATCCATACCTGTGTTGTGATATGAATCTCTGCAATCGCGGGATGATTTTATTGGGATACTTTGATAATGAGATACGATATTTTGAACCTTGGTTTTTGTTTTATCATTTTTTGAGATGTGAAGTGGTTTTATCTGCTTTGATGAGGAGGTTGTTCTTTATGATTGATATTGGGAAGAATTTGGATGTAGGTTGAATTTTGTAAACAATCACTTTGTTATCATGATGCGTACATCTTTGTTAATTTGAGTGGTGGACTTGTATTTATATGCATTTCTTCATAGATATAATGTATTTTGATAAATTATGATGTGGGTCTTTATCTGTTGATGAGTGGGTGTTTATCTTTATGGATATCTTTTTGCTATGCTGTTTTCCTTTTATAAGTAACCTTCTTATTATTTTTAATTGGCAGATGAAAATTTTATGAGCAGAAGGATTTCTGTAAACACTAAACCAATTCTGGATAAATTTTTAGTACCTTTTAGTTTATGTAACAAATGGTAGTGTCAGTATGTAAGAAGCTAAATGGTTTTGTAGCAATCCAAATAATTCCTTTTTCTCTTCCTTACGGCAGTTCGTGTAATCAAGAGATAATTTCATCCTCGTTGTTATCTCATCCTTTGATAACTTCTCCCCTTCCGCTTTGATATCAATGGCCTGAATACCCCTATGAGTGTTTTTAACTTCATCCTCCTAACTCCCCAGCACCTCCCTCTTCCATACGTTGATCCTGCCTTATAAGAGTTTGAGTTTTTGACTTAATTTGAACCTTGCATAACCCTCCACCCCAAAGGACTTCCATCACTCTCTCACCAAATTTGAAAAATGTTCACAACCCCAAGTGTAGGGTCGTGATGTAGTAATAATCTCCGTGAGACTGAAGTCGAATCCATAGGGACTAATCTCGTGAGTATTCTGAAAGCAACTAGAAGTAGAACTAGAAAAAGATATGAATCTAAATCTGAAATAAAAGGAAGTAATTGTGAGAGATTTAATTAGAAACTTAAGAAATTCAAAGGTGGGAACTAGGGTTTCCAAGGATTCACTTGTAGTGATAAGGGAGCCCTCTTTCTTGATTCACGTAACACAATTGGAATTGAAGTCCTATCCTATCCAATTGGAAGATATATCAATAAAACTAAATCTGAACTTCCATTGACCTAATTCTCAATGAAGGAGAACTATGATAATTGGCAGGGATTCCATTACCAAACCATGCACAGGAGGCAATGACAAACAACCGGATTTACCAATTCTATAATCTCAGAACAGGAGAATTGTGAAGATTAGGAAGGATTCCATCACCCTACCATGCCCAAGGGACGATGGTGAACAACAAGACTTACTAAATTTACAGTCTCAAATCAGGAAAAGAAGATACTTAAAGTTATTGCAAATCTACTGTAATTTGAGTCACAATAAATCATTAAAAACTGAAAGTATTCCTTAAATACCAAATTAAAATTTATAAAGGTTCATCATAAATATGAATCAAAGTAATAGAAACAACCCATCATGCTACAAGCTTCACCTCTTAGCCCTAGCTAAGAGGTTTAGTCAACCATAGACATGATTGGATCTAAAACCTTAGAGGAAAACATGAAAAACTAAGGAGAAAGAGAAAAAAAACGCTTAACGATGGCTCTCCACCCTTGTGCTTTGCTCCTCCAAACCCTATTTATAGTTGTGCAACACCTCCTGTCGCACTGACTTGGAAAAATCTAGAAACTGCCTCAAATTTACGTAGTTTCGATTCTATCGAAGTGTCTTCGATATGTCCTTCGATTCTAGCGAACAATCTTTGATTGAATCGAAGGTTGGTCTAGAACTGTCCAGCGAGTTTGGCCTCAAAATCATGAAATTCTCGATTCTATCAAAGTGTCTTTGATATGGTCTTCGATACTATCTAACGATCTTCGATAGAATTGAAGTTTGTTCTGGCAGTTTTTCAGAATTAGACTTTTCTGGTCCCATAATTCAAGATTCCTTTTCTTCACTTCAAGTCTTCGATTCTCTTCCTTCATCACTCGGTTTCCTTGGATCTTTGGCATGTGAATTGTTCAATCTTTGTCTCCTAAGATCCATCCCTTGCCTTGGTGATCTTTAAGCATCAAATTCATGCTTTTAACACCTTTTCCAATCCAAGCTCTTAAATTCACCTTGCAACACAAATATGAGTAAAATAAGACATTAAACCTTATCATGTTGATAAAACCAAGATATAAATGGGGGATATTATGCAATATTTGACCCTCAATAAAAAACCCTTTACTTATACCTACATAAGCTCAAATCTAAATGGTCTTGGACCCCAATTCTCCTCCTCACCTTCCAATATAGTCAGATAGTGTTTAGACATTGGCCTTGGAAGACCTCATTGATGCACTAACGGAAACTTCTCCACCCACGTACTAAGCCGAGACCAAGAACCTATCAATTTTGGACAGGACCATCCTTTCTTGCGAGTTCGTCCAATTAAATTTAACTTCTCCCAATGGAATATCCACCATGTCATGCCTTTCCACCCAATTTGAGAACTAAGGTATCACTTTGAATTCACTATTTGCACTCATGCTCTGCTTTTGCTTTGTAGGCTTTTGTACTTGCCAACACTTTGAGACAAATGCTTCCTTGATCACACTTTCCCTCCGTCTGCATGCCTTACACTGTGTGCAAGCTTTAGACCATATAAGTAACGATCAACAGGAAAAAAATATAAATAGGGTTTATCTTGAATTACCATATTGATGTTTGCTTGATGTGGGTGTGGACAGTGTTAAGAACAGAAATCTTTTAAAAAATGGACTGTCCTTGTTACATGCCAAGTAGAATTTCTGCCTGAGAGGTTTGTAACTTTTCTTGTCATTCTTTTCGAGAAGTTTTTGCTTACTTTAATTAGAAATTTGCTCTCACTAAAACAGGCAATTGGCAGAGTCAGGGGCACATGTTGTCATGGCAGTGAGGAACCCGAAAGCAGCTCATGATTTGATTCAGAAGTGGCAGAATGAATGGTCTGGAATTGGGGCGCCCCTTAATGTTGAGGTATCTATTAACTGTAAGTAATGTACATTTGCATGTGAATGTACATATATAGGGATGAGATCCACCACTTTGTGAAGCACAAAATGTTTGTTTATCTACTTTCTATATTGTATATGCATCACATTCATGTGATGATCTGAATTGTACATTCATTGGGAAAAACCATGAATGGATCATATAGACCAAAAGTTACGATGATTGGACAATGCTAATCATTAAAAAGTAGCACACAAAAATTACTACCCGGCCAATAATGTTTGCACTCCATCTTTTACATGGCAAGGATTCTGATCATTGTGATTTTTGGACTGTGTTCTAGTTATGGAGCCATATTGTATCATCATATGCACACCACATGCATGACATAGAAAGTGGAGGCATGAAAACTGTGCTTCTAATAGTGGATCTCATTGTGCACACACGTACACATGTACTTGCATATACCAGTTACCATATACTATATATGCATGTTACGCACATTACATATGCTTCAGAACTGATCAAGGTGGCTGTCTCTTTTATAACACTATTGGTAGGATCCATTTGTGGCATGCATGAGAGCTATGGTCTGTGATAGTGGAACGGTGGAACAAGATTCATGTAGCTGACCCCAATTAGTTGGGATAAGGCTTAGCTGATGATGAGGAGGAGGAGAGGTGTGAAGTAGGGCAGGCAGCTTGGGTTCGAGTTCAGGTCGGGGTGGGCGGCATTGTCAAGGTCCTCGGGTTGGGCTCAAGTTGAAAAATGCCAACCTGATTTGAGTTCTGGTTGAGCAAATTCAGGTCGGGAATTGTCACATGTATTTTGGTTGGGTTGGGTCGGTCAGGTCAGGTTGGGTTAGATCAAGTTGGATTGAGTATAGAGGACTTCGGTTGGGTTTAGGTTGGGCGCCCAAGGTTGGAATGCGGATCGGGTCAGGTTGCAGATTTGGTCTTGATGTCGGATTGGACTTGGGTTGACCCCAAACCCGAGTCAACATGCGCGAGTTGCACCCCTAGTGTGAAGCATTTGGCATGTTTCATCCCTTCTCATGCTGCAAATGTGATCCACATGTCACACCATTATCTGTCTATGACCGCCCATGTGATGCACCTCCCCTCATGTTGCATCTGTACCTGTTTCCTGACGATCAAACTGAGGGACAAAGGATACTCAACACTTCTAGCTCCTTTTTGTGTGAAGGGTTTGAGTAGACAAATACCTGATACGATTCTCCTGCACTGCTATGCTGGCCCCTCCAATGATGGACCTGCAAACCTATTGACAGGCAAGACCAGTCAAGCAGATGATTGGTATTTTATCCCTTCTCTTGAAACTTGGTGTTGGAGCTCCCCATTTTCCCTACTTGCTGATCTTGTCTAGGGGACTCCTCTATTGTGATTAGATTCCTGTCCAACTGCCCCTAAGGACCATGCTCCTTTTGGAAAACTGAGCTCTGACACAACAAGGAACCATGATTGTACAGGAACCTATATTTACCTAATATAATATAAGGCTGTTTGCATCCGAGTGTTCTTCTCTCTAACAGCAATCATGAGACAGTTCTTGAATACTATATCCACTATTCCATATTTTTCCACTTGCAGGACGACTAACACTAAAATTGTTACTCTTATCAAGGTGATGGAACTTGATCTTCTCTCGCTTGGCTCAGTTGTAAGATTTGCTGAAGCGTGGAATGCACGTTTAGCTCCGTTGCATGTTTTGATCAATAATGCTGGCATCTTTTCAATAGGAGGTCTGTATGGACCGTAATATTTTGACTATCTGCTGTTTTGTAAACTCTGCCTTGTACTGTTTCTACTCTTAGATTCTGGAACTTGTACAATTTCGTTTTTTGATAGGCGGACATTGTTAGTTTGTTAGTTCTACTTGTAATTCTTCTTGACTTTTCAGTGATTCCTAATCCTCTATATTCTAATTCATTAGATCTTTCACACAAGAAAAGGGGAAATTTTATTCTTATCCTATTCATAGCTTCTTTGACTCCTTTTTCTACTTGACTATTCATGTTTCTTGATGACATAACCTATTACAGCCTTAGCTGGAAAAATAAAATAAAATCAGGAAGTCTGATAGTTTTATTAGTTGCTTCATCTTATTGGTGTGATTATTGTTCATCTAGAAAGTGACAGATCATTAATTATAAGAAGAGGCAATTTGCTGGTTATACACTGTTGCCTTCTTTTTTTTCCCAATGATAATTACATAATGCATGCACATAAAATCTGAGGGGGCTTCGGGTGGCATTGACACCACTAGAGAGGCGGTAGAAGAAGAACAAGCGATTGAAAGGTAGATGTAGGAGGTTTTGAGTGAGAAGCCAGACGTTGGTGTCCATCCGAGGTTGGTGATGCATGCACGGTAGGCTCTTCAATGGAGCTTGGTGGCTTTGTTGAAGAAGGTCTCCTCACTGATAGACCTTGGTGAGTGGCTCTCCTCTTGCTGCGGCCTTCGAGAAGAAGGCAAGATACCCAGACCTCTAAGCTCGATCGAGGTCTAGGTGACTTTAAAACAAACTAAGAACTTGGACAAGATAATTTTCATGGGACCATTGTTCAAAGACAATCTAGTTGTGTCCATCAAAACGTGGTCTGATAGGGCAAAGTTTGGCAAGGTGGTGGTGTGGATCTTGTTGTGGGAGCTCCTACTTGAGCTTTGGTTCAAGGAAGTCCTCGTGGAGGTGGGCTCTTGTTGTGGGGAAGTGTTTGCTATTTATCTGGTTATGGAATCATGGATGGAGCTGAGCGCGGCGAGGGTCTGTGTGCAGAAGTATTCTTAGTCGTGTTTCTTTAGTGATAAGGGAAGTGAGAGTTGAGGTCAACGACTCAACGTGATAAGGGAGGATCGGAGGATAGAAGAGGGAAGTCTAAAGGATTGCCGGAGATGCAGACAGAGGGCTGGAGGAGGATAATTGGTGGCGGAGGAAGATGAATGTGCATGCACCCGTGGACCATGGGAGGTTGGCAAGGCCGTGTCGGGGGGGGGGGGGGGGGGGGGTAGATAGTAAGAGGGTGACCGTGTCCCTAGTGAGGCCAAGAGTAGGTGGCGGACTCATGGTTAGTGCATGGCGATGAAAGGCTACCAGGTGGCCTGACTTGGAGTATACATGGTGCCGATCATCAGGTGGTTTGGGAGATAGGTGGTGATTAAGGACAGTGGCAACAGGGTAGAGGCTCGGTATTGCTGCCGCTCTAGATGAATGTAGTGGTGGCTCAAAGGAGCACTGGGTGGTTAGTTCATGGAAGCATCTAGTTCGAAGCTGTCCCGGACGAGCCAATACATGTCCAAGAAAGAGCATGAGTGGAGGATTTGACCCGTGAATGCTCCTTGAGCGTGTGATCTCTCTGGTGTCCCTAGTTCATGTGCCTCTTCACTTAAGCTTCTACATGTGTGGCTCCATCTTAAATCCTTTTCTCTTCTTGAGATGTTCTCTTCCCCTCTTCTCTTCTGTGGAGTGTTGCTAGTTCCCATTTGGTGGAGAATAGCCTTAGTTTTTTTTTTCTTTTCTTGGGTGGTGATATGGAACTCGTCGCTATGGAAGGACACTAGCTAGTGCTGGGAGTTCACTTTGTTAGTGCTATGAAGAGGTGTTGTTGGGTTTTAGATGGATTCTTACTGTCGTATATATTTGAATAGGGTTGTGCAATGATCGGCTTTTTTTTTTTTTGTTGGGGGGGGCGGGGTGAGTTGGATGGCATTCGATGGAGGTGGCACCATTCATGGTGTGTGGGGGGTGACTTCAATGTGATCGGATTTACATATGAGAAAACCAGTGGAGGTCAAATCACGAGGAGTATGCGTGAATTCTCCGATTGGGTGATTAGAAATGATATGGTGCATCTTCTAATAGATGGGGTAAAATTTACTTCGACGAACGGGCAAGAAAGAGAAGTTGGATAGGTTCCTAGTTTCTTCAGTGGTTTGACAAGTACCCTCTTGTGTGATAACGTGGCCTTCTAAGACCGATATCCAACCTTTGCCCAATATTATTGGAGGTTGTTGAGTAGAATTTGGGGCCTAAACCATTTCGATTCGAGCTAATTTGGCTTGAGGTGAAGGGATTTCTTGAGTTAGTGAGGGATTGGTGGACAACGTGGCCTTCCAAGACCGATATCCAACCATCGCCCAATATTATTGGAGGTTGCCGAAGAGGATTTGGGGCCCAAACTGTTTTGGTTTGAGCTAATTTGTCTTGAGGTGAAGGGATTTCTCAAGTTAGTGAGGGATTGGTGGAAATCTTTCCATGTCAAAGGTTATGCCGGGTTCAGATTATTTCAAAAATTAAAGCTCTTGAAAGGCAAGATTATTGAATGGAAGAGGGAGGTGCCGAGGGTGAGGGAGGAGGAAGATGGGGAGACCATTCTTCAGAAAACCCAAGCTATAAATCTAAAGGGGGAGTGCGGAAGATCTCGGAAGCAAAAAGGCGGAGCTTGTTAGTCTCGTGGTAGATTACTTGAAGTGCCTCAAAGAAGAAGAGATAAAATGGAGGCATCACTCTTAGGCTACTTGGCAAGAGACGAAAACACTAAAATTTTCTATAGAATTGCAGTCGTGGAACAATATGATCCATAGTATGATAGTGAATGGAAGTCACGTGGAAGAAAAGAGCCAAGTGTGCGAGAAAAATGTGAAGTTCTATAAAGAGTTGCGGAGTTGCTAACAAATGAAGGGTGGGTTCGTCCTCAGCTGGATACTCTGCCCTTTAACCAGCTTGTGGGTGAAGAAGTTGAGGGTTTAGAAAGCCATTGTTTGTGGAGGAATGAAAGATGTGGCTTGTTGGGGAAGAAGCTGAAGCATTAGAAAAACCATTCTCCATGGTGGAAATCAAAGCTTTGTTAGGGGTTGGACCATTGGATATCATAGGAGTTTGGTGTTATAGCCATCATCCCAAAGTCGAATGAGCTAAGTGCTCGTGGGATTTTAGACCTATTAGTCAATAGGGGAAGCCCTACTAGATCCTTGTCAAAATATTAGCTTGAAGGTTTTGGGCAGTGCTTAGCAACATTATTTCCGAGCCCTAAGGCGTGTTCATAGCAGGAAGGTAGATTTTGGATAATGCTCTTATTGCTCATGACTGCATGGATTTGAGACATACGTGAAGGAAGAATGGTGTTATTTGTAAGTTAGATATTGAGAAAGACTATGATCACATGGGTTGGGACTTTTTGGACTACATGTTAGGGAGGTTAGGCAGCAGTTAAAAATAGAGAAGATGGATCCAAAGATGCATGAGCTTGTCCAGGTTCTTAGTGCTCATAAATGGTTCTCTTAAAAGCTCCCTTTAGACATTAAGAGGCCTCATGCAAGGAAATTCACTATTTCCATTTCTGTTCATGGTGGTGGTAGAAGCTTTGAGCAATATGTTGTTAAAAGGTCAGTCATTTGGGTTGATTAGTGGCTTTAGGGTGGAGAACGCCAATTTCCAGATTTCCCATCTTTAGTTTGCCAATGTAATGATCACCTTTTGCAATGTCGATGAAGGGATGGTGGATAATCTTAGGATGATTGTGAGTTGCTTTGAGGTGGTCTATGGGTTAAATTAATATTCTCAAGAGTGAGTTGCTTGGCATTCAGATGACTAAAGAAGAGGTGGAAAGGCTAGCAACGTTGTTTGGGTGCCTGGCTAGAGATTTTCCATCAAAATACCTTGGGCTCCCTCTTTGTGTAAGTAAGCCTGCATAACACTTGTGGGACATGGTTATTGAAAGTGTTGAAAGGAAGCTGTCTAGGCGGAAAGGACGACACATGCCATTGGGAGGCAGACTCATGTTAATTAAAGTTGCATTGTCCAATCTCCTGATTTATTACCATGTCACTCTTCAAGTGCCCATTGACGGTGTTAGAAATAGTGGAAAGGCTAAGATGCAATCTTCTTTGGCAAGGGGCTGAGGAGAAGAAAAACTTCCATCTTTTAAGGCGAGGTGAGGTGTGCAAGCTGTATAGGGAAGGGGGAGTGGGGATAAGGAAATTGGACCAAATGAATCTTGCTCTGCTTCGAAAGTGGTTATGGGGATTTAGGAAGGACATTGTGAGGATGGGGAGGGAGCTGATTGCAAGTAAATATGGTGTTCAGGAAGGGAGTTGGTGGGTAAAGGATTCGTCTTCATATATAGTCTCGGGGTTATGGAAGGTGGTTGACAAAATGTTACGCGAGTTCAAAGAAGGGGTCGGGTTTTCTTGAGGTTATGGAAGAAGGATTCGATTTTGGCAAAGTCTCTTGATTGGTGAGCTTACTCTCTAGGAGGAATTTTCACTGATAACCAACCTCTCCCTAGATCGGAATGTGTCTATGTCGTAGTGTTTCTCATTTACAAGTGGCACTGAGACATGGTCCCCTCCTTGTAGGAGGAATCTTTCAGATGATGAGGAGATGAAATTCATTTAGCTCTCGGAGAGGCTCCAATGGGTTAAGCTACCTCTGGGAGTTATCGACTTGATGATGAGGTCCAAGGCTAGATGCGGTCAGTTTTCTGTTTATTCCTTATACAATATTTTGGCTAGATTTCATTCGGGTGGGATGCATGCTCCTACGTCCTTTGGTCCTATGGAGCCCTTTGAAGGTAGCGGATTTTGCATGGCTAGCGGGAAAGCATAGGGTGCTAATAATTGACAACTTGCAAAGGAGATCGGTGGTAATCCCCAATTGTTGTCTCATTTGTATGGTAGATGTGGAGTCGGTGAATTATTTATTCATCCACTATGTTTATTTTTTTGGAAGGTGTGGGATAGATTCATCGCTTGTTGTAAGATTTATTGGGTGATTCCTAGATTCATTGATGGGCTGTTTCTAGCATGGCATGGGGAGGAGGTGGGTGTGGTCCATGTGGTGGCTAGCTTTATTGGTGATTATTTGGGCTTCGTGGGGGGAAGAAGCAACCATTGCTTCTGGTATAAAAGTGTGTCAGATCAAGATGTTTTTCAGAGGGCAAAGTCAGATACATGTTCTTATGCTTCCGACCAATTGTTTGGTCTGTGAAGGCAAGGTTGTATGTTGATGTGCGCCTTTGGTGCTTTTAATTGAAGCTCTTAACCTTTCAAAAAAAAAAAAAAAAAAAAATCTATTTTAAAATGTAACTAGGGCATACATTTAAAAAAAAACAGAAAAGATGTAAAAACATAAGAATAAGAAGCCAAATCTGACTCTTCCCAATTTGCCAGATCAGAATTCATGTTTGGCATGGTGTTTGGTAACCCAAAATAATGGAAAATGTGGCATCGTTTCCGTGTTTATTTTGTTCTTGTTTGGATAGGCATCCCTATTACGTGGTCAATAATGGGAAAGAGAAAAAACGAAAGTTGAAATTTACAATAAATTCATCCCCAAGTGAAAAAAAATGAAATTTGTTTTTCAAGGTACTTGACATTTCATTTCCGAACACTTCCATGGATGTACAAGGTAAACCTTTATGTTATATGGAGTGTTTTGGCTGTTTATGTTCTTATATTATTCTTTATAGATAAGACTGCATCTGGGGTTGCACCAAATTATCATGAATTTCATGACTAATCTATGTAATTTGGTGCAAAGTTTCATGATATTTCGTGAAATTTGGTGCAACCAAACACACCCTAAAGTAACCTTAGTGGTTGCACCAAATTATCATGAAATTTCATGACTAATCTATGTAATTTGGTGCAACCAAACAAACCCTAAAGTAACCTTAGCACCCCCCTTCTTGTTTTGTTCTCCTAGAACCCTATACTGATTAAGAACCCTTCATTTGTTTAATCAATTACTGTGGAAAATCTTGTCTCAACTATACGTGTGTTCCTTATCAGTTATTACTCTTTGGCTTTTATAAACAAAACATCTGTAAACTCATTTTTGTCTTTTTAGCATCTAAATCTGGAGAAGATATACAATAACTGGGTTCAACTAATTTGTCTTAGCTCCCATATTCAGAGCCTCAGCGCTTTTCAAAAGATGGGTATGAAGAACACATGCAAGTGAACCATCTGGCGCCAGCTTTGCTGTCAATATTGCTTTTGCCATCTCTAATTAGAGGATCTCCCAGCCGAATTGTTAATATGAATTCCATTGTAAGTTCCTTGCTCACCATTTATCCAAATAGCATTGTCAATATTTGCTTCTTGTAAAATAAGAAAAAATGACAAATTCCTCATAGCATGTGAACTTATAAGATACACATCTTGTAAATGATGAAAGTGGACTTAGTTTTGGAACAAGGGATTGACCAAAAGCCTTCAATTTTCGTAAACTGTTATGGATCAAAACCATTCAAATTTTCAGAATTGTCCCAATTTAATTTTTTTATTGGAAATATTGTATGTGATTCTTAAATGATGGGAGCAACCTGCATATGAAGATTACCCAATCATCTCTCGCCCTTTTAATTTACGAAAGAATCCTTTTTCTCTGATCAAGATTTCATGTATCACCTGTTTCTAACCATCAGCATGATCTTGAATAGTCACTATTGCAATACAGACACAAATGTGTATATACCGTTTCATTAATCATACACAAACTCAAACAATTTTGTTGACCCTATACTAGATGCGCCTGATTGTGCTTCCCCATATGTTAGTCTCGATTCTAACCTCATGGGGTGATCCAAAGCTCACAAAACTAAGATATCAAAATCCCCACGAGTACTCAATTAAAAGAATTAGTCCAATCTAGAACATGATAAGTCAATATGATTCGGACATGATGGGCCTCCCGGATCACAGACTTGATATGATTCTCTAAGCATGTGTCAAGTCAAGCCTAAACATAAAAACTTGCAAACATGATGAACACTCACACTCCTAGATCATAGGTTGCCTAAACCCGCTGAATTGATCATGGATATTTAGGGTACTTGAGAACCATGGACAACAACTTTCCCATGGCCAACGCCTATTGTGTCTATTCTTATATTCCCAATGGACACACGGAGGAAAGCCTCTGTTTTAACCATCATGATAATAGTTTTCACACATCTTGTGTGGCAAGTATTCCTAACATAAGTGGTCATCTGGATCCATGATCATAGTCATCATTGGCTTTCCAGGGCACACAAAACCAGCATTATCTTCATTAAGGGTTCTTTGCTTGTAGATCTTTTGAGAACTAACAATGTATGGAAGGAGATGCAATGTCCTTAATATTTAATTTAACACGGGCCATTTTCTCCATGTTTCTCTGGTTACTGTTACATGGCTACATGGTGCTAAGCTTGAGGGACTATGAGAAGCTACAATGAGAAGGAGGAGAAGAAAGATGGAACAGAGAAACCATGAGAGAGAACATGAGATGTTTAGGGTGTATTGAAACCCTAGCCGTCTACTCTTATTATAATAGAAAAAATGTGAATGGACTTGATTACATGGACTTGGGCCTCATGGGCCTTAATCAACTATTATCCTTTCAACACTCCCCCTCAAGTTGGAGCATCCTAATGAGGCTTGCTTGGAACAAGGGCTAACATAGTCAAACCTAAGAAAGAAATTCTTCTCTAACATCCCTCTTCAAACTCAAGGTGCTCTGAAAAGAGGAACTTGAGTTTGGAGAGGCATATAAAAGATTTCTTAAAAACAGAAAAAGTAGCATAGCTGCAGAGATGAGTAGCACTGGCCGTGACAAGAGGCGAGCGAGCGGATAAGAGTGAAGGCGATGAGACAACCAATACCTTTAGGCGAATATGTACTTCTGTAACTTTAGTGATGTGAGCCACTAGAACAACCATCTGGCAAAAAATGAATTTGGATCAACTTCCCAGCTTAACCAAGGTTGGGCCAACTGCCCAACACAACCACAAGTACAGAAAACTATTTGGAACAAATAAGAATGGACCAAGTGTCCAATATACACAAATGAGTCTGGGTCAACTATCCAGCTCAACCAAGGCAGGGCCAACTGTCCAACACAACCATAAGTCCAAACAGCTATCTGGAACAAATAAGAATGGGTTTAACTGTCTAATATAAACAAATGAGTCTAGATCAACTATCTAGCTCAACTAAGGCTGGGTAAACTGTCTAACGTAAGAATAAGTCCAGACAGTTGTTTGGAACAAATAAGAATGGACCAACTATCCAATATAAACAATGAGCCTGTGCCAACTGCTCATAGCAAACTAACCTAGTACAATCATAAGTCTGAGAAGGCTGGGACAACCACCTAGTCCAAACCAGTGTCCAAATTATCTCCGATATTATTGAAATATATCCGATATTATCTTTATTTCCAGCTCAGCGACACCGATAACACTAGTAGCGATACTCATAACGCTGGTAGTATAAAAAATTCCAGGTATTAGCAATGTATCGCTAAGTATCGCCAATGTATCAATATTGTTAATATAATCGCTAATATTTTCAACTATGTAAATTCTAGGTGTCGCTTGTATTGCCAATGCATCAATGTCGCCAATGCATCGCCAATATTTTTGACGATGTAAATTCTAGGTAATGCTTGTATCATTAGTGTATCGACGATATTTCAATAATATTGCCAACGTATTGAAATCATCAAAATTTTGTTTATTAGAAAAAAAATTATTTCAATTTTGTTTTCCGAGGCAAATGGTTGTATGTAGTGTTCAATTTGTCATTGATAATATTTATAATATCTCGATCTTATCGATATCGCAACATGCACAATATTGAGACCACAATATTTCTTTTCCTTTCTAATTGTTGATAATTTCTTGGTGAAATATCGTGTTGTTGATATTTTGCAATATCGATGGATGTTTGGATGGAAGGTTGGACTGATTTCTTACAACAACACATGCTTTTAAGGCCTCATTAAATGGAAGCTTGTTATGTATGCATTCTTTTTGCATTTTTTTTTTTTTTTAAAATTTCTAAATATACAAATATGTGCATTTTAACGTTTCCTGAAGTTTTGCTGAAAATTCCACCGTTTTCCCCATGTTTCCGCACATTTCCAGTTATCAGTGATATTATTGGCAATATCGGATATCGATATTATTTCCGTAAACCTGGCCGGCGAAACTTGTAGTGATAATGATACTTCGAACACTGGTCCAAACAAGTCTGAACCAATTGTTCGGTACATAAACGGGTTCGGGCCAACTACTCGGTATAAATATTGGTCACATTACACATCTTGGCAAGGAGAGCTTGAATCGAAAAAGCTGCTAAGTCGTCGAAGGGAGTGGTGGAGAAGATGTGAGCACATGTCACACAGCAAGAGACAATCTAATCAAATACCTACAACCTGAACATTCAGCAATATCTCCAACCATTCAGCAAAAGATAACAAATCCTTCCGAAAAATTCTTTAGAAATGGAATAGAACACGAATTTGCAGTTACATCTTCAACCGAACAAAAAAAAAAAATCAGCAAGGGCTTCAACCGCATATTAAAAATATTTCAAATCCAGCAATACATGATGCAAAATCCAAAAAATAAACATAAAAATCCAACTGCAAGCCACCCCCTTTTCACGAATCACAACGAGTCAGTGAGGAAAAGGCCTCATGACTCTCAAAACAGAAAAACAATGAAAAGGAAGAACGAATGGTCAAGGAAAAAGGGTTACTAAGGTGTTTTTATTGTGTAGGGATGGAAGGAACCACCACTTGTTGAAGAATGAAGCGTGAAGGGAAAATGGTTAATAAGAAGATATTGTTGTGTAAGGAAAGAAAGAGGGAAAGATGAAGGAAAAGACAAAGGAAAGACAAGAAGATTAGGAAGGAAATAAGGGAATTGCCAAAGATTAAGAATGGAAACACCACTTGTTGAGAAAGATTAGAAGAATAAAATTCATGGAGTTAAGAGGAAGAAGAAGGAAAGAAAGAAGAAAAAGGAAAAGGAAAAGAAGGGAACGATTGAGGATTAGGAAGGGAAACACAAAAAATACAAAAAAATTGCCATAATAGAAAAAATTAGTAAACCTTTTCCAAACAATACAAAAGTCTGCTTCAAGCCTTCAACAGGAAAAATCCAATAAACCTTAGCCAAGGCAACACAAAAATCTGCTTTAACTGAAAAAATCCAGCAAACCTTGGCTAATGCAAGACAAAAAGCTGCTTCAACGGAAAAAATTCAACAAACACTAGTCAATGCAACACAAAAATTTGCTTCAATAGAAAAAAAATCAGCAAACCCTAGCCAAGGCAACACAAAAATCAGCAAGTTCTTCAAAAAAAGAATTGAAGAAAAATAACTCAAAAAAAAAAAAAAAAAAATTGAAGGGAAAAGAAGAAGAGAAAAGAAGAAAAAACCCTAGAAGAAGGAGAAGAAGAAACTATAGAATAAGAAACCCTATGAGAACTTAGGCTTTGATACCATGTTAAACAAGTACATGGTGCTAATCTTGAGGGCCTATAAGAAGCTACAATGAGAAGAAGAAGAAGAAGAAAGGAGAAGGAAGAGAGAAACAATGAGAGAGAGATGCTAATCTTGAGGGCCTATAAGAAGCTACAATGAGAAGAAGAAGAAGAAGAAAGGAGAAGGAAGAGAGAAACAATGAGAGAGAGAGAGAGAGAGAGAGAGAGAGAGAGAGAGAGAGAGAGAGAGACCTAGCCCTCTACTCTTATTTATAATAATAAAGACATGAATGGGCCTGATTACATAGACTTGGGCTCAATAGGCCTTATTCAACTATCAACCTTTCACAACTTACCCTCGAGCTGGAGCATCCTAATGAGGCCTAGCTTGGAACAATAGCTAACATGATCAAATCTGAGAAAGAAAGAAATTCTTCTCTAACAGTTACCAATTTCAAAATGCTCTCAAGGACCTTAATGGTTCACATTGCAAAAACAAATTAAAAGGTACAGTCAAAGGGTTTGGAGTAGAGAATCTATAAGAGGTAAAAGGCTTCTTTTGCAATTTTATGTGATCATTTTGTACAACTCAAAAGTCTCAAACTAAAAGGGAAATTTTATTGGTTAGCTATAAGGCCAGCTATGCTTTATGACACAAAATGTTGGGCAGTTAAAGAACTTGTTCATAGTATGAGTGTAGCTGAAATCAGGATGTTGAGATGGATGAGTGGCAAGATGAAGAAGGATAGAATTAGGAATGAGTGCATTCGAGGGAACTTAGGAGTAGCGCCAATAGGTAATAAGTGAAATGGTGTGGTGGGATAAGATAATCTACCACGGTTATACACAGAAATTTATTTGGTCAATTTAAACTAAGTAAAGAAATTTAACACTAAGGCTTCTAAGCCAATAGTGGGCAAGGTGTTTTATATCCGTTACGATATGCCCATAAAGGCCGATACTTATAGGTAACAACTTTGACCGTTACGCGATACGGGGTGAAACGGGGCAGTTAGTTTTTTGAGGCTGCATCAGCCGTTACGGTGGCCGTAAAGGCCATTACAGGGTATAATGACCGTTACTCCCATAACGGTCGAAAAATGATCACTTTTTTTTTATTAAAAAAATATTTAAATTCAATTTTCTCCTCTTTTTCACTTTTCTCATTCCAAAAACTCTCCTATATCATTTTACAACATATTTCGACCACTATTACTATAGTTTTTAAGATTAAAACTGTGGATTGAAGTGATTTGAGTGAATAGAATCTCCGAGGGCCTTTTTTTCAAAAAATTGAAAAAACAGTATTTATGCCTTTTTCTGATTTCTAGTTCTAATGCTTGATTGTGATGTATAAATATTAGAGTCATAATCATATGAAACAATTCATTAGACAACCCAATACAACACTCTCACCAAAGAGTGGACTGTTACACTATCATAAATATGTTCAAAACAAAAAATGAATACATATTTGAAATATTTACATTATTCTTGATTTTATAGATATTTTTTCAGAAATTTTTTGGGCAAAAGAAAATTTTCAACAGCTATTGCCGATACCCGTATTAGTAATAGTGGTGACCATTACGGCTACCATTACCGTTACGGAATACCTTAATAGGGGGTTTAATCACATAGACTACAATAGATACACATACTAAGAAATTAGTCTATAAACAATGGTGTACATGTGTGTGTGGGAAGTGCTAAGTACTAACTTCTAGTATTCATCTAATTATGCATACATATAATTCACTAATCAATCACATAAGCATAATTAAACAAGTGTTCAAATGACAATCCCAAACACAAGTATGTATAGTGGTTCGGTTTCCATACTCCACTCCCGGAAGATGCACTCAACCCATGACTGCACCGGATTTCACTATCGTAGGTTTTAAATCAAGTTCACCTCTAATCTTTACAAGCGTACACTCTCACCGCCACCGGAGCCTCACACAAGGACTTACTCGCATACTCACCCGTGTTGGTGCCCTACGCAAGGACTTACCACGTACACACTCCGTGTCGGTGGCCTACACAAGGACTTATCACATACACACTCATGTCGTTGGCCTACACAAGGACTTGCACAAATACTCACCCATGTCAGTGGCGATGCAATCCTACACAAGAATCTACGCGAGTTTGGTTTACAAACTCTATACTCAATCCTACAAAAAGGAGTGTGAGGACTCTTACAATTGACAACTTGTTGGATTGAGCCCTTTTGTAGCGCCTTCTCAGGTTGTTTGATCGATGTCTCTCGGGCTTTAATCAGTCATTCTTTTGCTCCCCCGTTCGTTGACGCCAATGCTTCAGCTCTAAGATCAGACACCTTGGATGGGAGTTGGGTAGAATCTCCTTCAACTAATGGAAAGTTGAACTCCTGGGGGATTCTCTTTGATGGACACTCTAGAGGTTGATAAATACTAGGATTTACCAATATAATTGGTGTCTAAACTCTAGAGAAGGCTTGAGATCATGATCTTCTTGTAGATGAGCTTGGAATGCTCATTAGAGTGAAGAATTATTAAGAAGAGAGCATGAATCTCATTAAAATAGAGCCTAAGAGGTTTAGTAGAGCTTGTGATGCACTAGGTCTCTAAAATGCCAAATTCATGAATTGTCCAAAGATCCAAATGCAATAGATAACAAGAAGGCTCCAATGGATCTCTAACGGTCAGGCTTGATCGATTGAGCCTAGCCCTTGATCGATTGAGCTAGGTCGAAAATGGTCCAGTGAACTCGTTGGACTGTTTTGGCCATGTTCAATCGATCGTTGCTCGGGAGAAATCGAAGATTCCTCTATTGATTGAACTCGAGCGCTCGAACTAAATCATATTTAGGACAATGCTTGTTGGACGTTTTTGGCTATGTTTGGTCGATAGACTCGATCGATCGAGCTTTGCTCGAGCACACCAATGAATCTGCTAGTTTGGGTAGTATGATTTCCAACAACTCAACACTTCTATAGCCTATTTTATCATGTTTCAATTAGGATCCTAAGGCTAAGGGGTGATCAAACAATTTTTACCTATTAGGCCATGATCATCTAAAGGTTTAAGGGTTGCTTTGGGTCGAGGTTAGGGTCACGAAAGTACGTCATTTACCCGTTTTTTGCTCTTTGATGCTTCATGTCCTCTTATGTCTTCGGTCTTCAGCTTCTAAGGGCTCAACCGACTACATGACACATGGACTCGCGTGATTGAAACAAGGTGCACAAATTAGCGCACTAGCAATCTCTCCCTATTTCAATTACATGATAAAAACCTAACATAGATAATATCATGGTCCATATCAATTTCAAATCCTCTATTGTCCCCAATAGGTTTACCTAGACTAGATTTACAAATATGTTCATGCTCTTGGATAACCTTAGCTTTCCCCTTATAGGAAAACATTATTCCAAGGCTCCTTCGGATCTCACTCCGGGGGGTTAAGCATTTCAGGAGGAACTTGCTCTGATACCAATTGAAATTACGTGATAGGATAAGATAATCTACCACAACTATACAAAGAAGCTTGATAGAGCTAATGAATGAATGATGATGTCAGGGGGAGATTAGGACCAAATAAATTTTGTGCCAATTAACACAATTGCTTATTTAAACTAATATGCCAATTTAAACTAAGTAAAGAAATTTAACACTAAGGCTTCCAAGCCAATAGTGGGTCCAATCACATAGACTACAATAGATGCAACATGCTAAACAACTAGTCTATAAGTGATAGTGTTCATGTGTGTGTGTGGGAAGTGCTAACTATTAATTCCTAGCATTTATCTAATCATGTATACATATAATTCACTAATCAATCACATAAGCATAATTAAATAAGTGTTCAAATGACAATCCCAAACGCAAACATATATAGTGATTCGGTTTCCCTACTATACTCCCGGCAGACGCACTCAACAATAAGTGTACCGGATTTCACTATCAGAGGTTTTAAATTAGGTTCATCTCTAACTTTTACAAGCATACATTCCCACCGGAGGCCTACACAAGGACTTACCTACGTACTCGTGTCGATGGCCTACGTATGGACTTACCACGTACACAGTTGTGTCGGTGGCTTACATAAGGACTTACCATGTACACACCCTTGTCGGTGGCCTACACAAGGACTTGTACACGTACTCACCCGTGTCAGTGGTGATATAGTCCTACACAAGAACCTACGCAAGTTTGGTTTACAAATTCTACACTCAATCTTACACAAGGAGGAAGTGTGAGGACTCTTACAATTAATAACTTGTCGGATTGAGCCATTTTGTAGTGCCTTCTCGGGTTGCTTGATTTATGCTCTCCTATGCTTTAATCAACTCATTTTTTGCTCTCCAATCGTTGACGCCGATGCTTTGCTAATGCTCCAGCTTCAAGATCAAATAACTTGCATGTGATACTCCTTTGAAGTGACCAAGGTGATGGGAGTTGGGTAGAATCTCCTATAAGTAATGGAAAGTTGAACTCCTAGGGGATTCTCCTTGATGGACACTTTAATGGTCTGGAATGCTCATTGGAGTGAATAATCACTAAGAAGAGAGCATCAATTTTATTGTAATATAGCGTAGGAGGTTTGGTAGAGCTTGAGATGCACTAGGGTCTTTAAAATGACAAAATTCATGAATTACCGAAAGATCCGAATACTATTTATAACAAGAAGGATCCAACGAATCTCTAATGGCTAGGCTCGATCGATCGAGCTAGGCCGGAAATGGTCTGGTGAACTCGTTGGACTGTTTTGGCGATGTTCGATCGATCGAGCTCGATCGCTTGAAAGGAATCAGAGATTCCTCGATCGATCGAGCTCGTGCCTCGAGTGCTCTAACTAAATCATATTTAGGCCAGTGCTTGCTGGACGTTTTTTGCCATGTTCGGTCGATCGACTCGATCGAGTGAGCTTTGTTTGAGCACACTAATGAGTCTACTGGTTTGGGCAGTATGATTTCCAGCAGCTTGGGACCTTTGTATTCTATGTTATCATGTTTCAATTAGGCTCGTAAGGCTAAGAATGATCAAACAAGGTTTACCTATTAGGCCATAATCATTTAGAGGTTTAAGGGTTGTTTTGGGTCAAGGTTAGGGTCAGCAAGGTACCTTATTTACCTGTTCTTTGCTCCTTGATACTCCACGTCCTCTTGTGTCTTCAGCTTCAACTTCCAAGGGCTCAACCGACTATATGACACATGGACTCACGTGATTGACAAACAAGGTGCACGAATCAGTGCACTAATAATAAGATGAGGGAAAGTAGAGTTAGATGGTTTGCTCATGTGCAACAGAGACCAAGAACTGCGTCAGTTACGAGTGAGTTGGTACAAGTCAATGGCTCTAAAAGGGCAAGGGGAGAAGGTCCGAAAGAATGTGGATGGAGGTAGTAAGAAAAGACTTGAAGACCTATGGTCTAACTGAAGGTCTGGCCCTTGATAGAGTGGAATGACGGAACAAGATTCATGTAGCCGACCCCAATTAATTGGGATAAAGCTTTGATGTCATGATGATGATAATGATGAATCTCCATGGGGTGATCTTACATGCTCATTCAGAGATGCCATGTTAGTAGTGGATGCGGCAAAAGATTCCTTTTGCATGTCTGCTTTATAACTAAATTGTTCGGGTAACCTTGACTGATGGCAAGGTTAGTTGAATTTATTTTTTCTTGAACACTCATTAAACTTAGTTGATAATTGAATTTTTTATTGGACTTCTCATATCATATCCAAGAAATCTGCAGTGTGTTGCTAATTGTATGTGATCAGGATTAATTTGGTCTTTTAAGAATATCAAAGTATTTGATCATTTTCTTTGAAAGGTTATGTAGATTTCGAAGTATTTTCTCATATTGGAATGACCAAGTACTGAACTTGATTCGTTTTCTTTTTCTCCTAATAGATGCATGCCGTGGGATTTGTTGATACGAAAGATATGAATGTGATCTCCGGGAAACGGAAATATACAAGTTTAGTGGGTTACTCAAGTAGCAAGCTTGCACAGGTGTGGCATATCTCACTTTGGTTTTATATGAATGACTTCACAGCTCCTTTTATCACCTTTTTGAAGTTTCACTAAGATGAGGTGGGAATGGGGTTTGGATCACAGGTCATGTTTAACAGCATCTTCCATAAGCGGATACCTGTAGAGGCTGGCGTTAGTGTTATGTGTGTATCGCCTGGGATTGTACAAACAAATGTTGTAAGTCATCTAATCAATAGTCTTTCATATTACAATATGCATTTTATGGTTGTAACCTATTTCTTCTATTTTAAAGATCATTTTACATGTTCTGACCCCCAAAATTGATGATGACCATTCATAGAGGCACCAATGGGTTTGATTTGGGCCACACATGGTCTGCGTGTTTATTAATCTGTTCAGACTGATCTGCCCGTTTATTAATTGGGCAAAAAAGTCAGCCCTTAGACCGGTTAAGGGTTGACATTCAGACCCGCTTGACTAATTACTGTCATAAACGTGCCAGGCCACAGGCTAAGGTCACGCTTCAGTAGAAACCTGGGCCCAGGTCTGTCCCATTTGTTAATCAGGATGAAGTTTGGGTTGTGGCCCAACCTATTGACCTATAAAACTGGGCCAAGCTCGTCCACAAAGGGCTAGGTGTGGAAGCCCAACAGACCAATCCTATCCATTTTGCACAAGCAAAGTATTGTCTTACTAAAGCTAAGTATGGGTCTTAGAAAATGCAGGGGCATTTCACACCGGTCTCGAGTGGGGTAGCCTGTGGGATGCGGGGTGACCATCAGGGTTAGGTGGCTCGGGTGGGCCTCACTATAGTGTTTATGTGAATCCACCCCAACCACTAGGCGTGTCACCCCATGTTAGGCCCAACACCCAAAAATCAACCCCATTTGTGATTCAAGTGGACCACACGATTGGAAATAGTGTACAAGCCAATGCTCACACTCCAAACTATTTCCCTTTGTGTGGCCCACCTGAATCATGGATGGGCTGATTTTTGGGCCCCATGCCTAAGTTTGGTGTGGCATCTAATTGTTGGAGTGAATTTCATATAATCATCATGGTAGGCCCTGTAAAAATCAAGGGTGGACATTTCTCTCCCAACTGTATCCCTCGCTGTGGGCTTGTGGCCCACCTAGGCTAAATCACAAGTAAGCCTGATTTTTTTTGTCCATGGGCCTAATGTGGGATTACACATCTAATGGTCAGAATGGATCTCACATACACATCATAGCTGGCCCGTAAAAAATTAAGGGTGAGCGTCCTATAATTTTTTTTAAAAAAAATATATCATTGTTTTTTTAATAACCATGAGAGACATGCCCAGTCTTTGTTTTTTAAGGGGCCCATCATGATGTGCATATGAAATCCACTAACCATTTGATGTGTGATCGTACATTAGGCACAGGGCCAACAAATTAGGCTAACCTGCGATTTAGATGGATCACATCAATGGAAACAATTGGGAAAGAGATGTCCACCCTTGCTTTTTACAAGACCCACCATGATGATAAAAAAATGACTATATGAAATCCACTCCAACCATTATATGCCACACCAAAACTTGGGCATGAGGACGGAACACATGCCTATACGTGGTTCAGGTGGGCCACTCCAAGGAAATAGTTTGAAGGGTGAGTGTTGCTCTGTACATTGTTTCCAATCGTGTGGTCTACCTGAATCATGGATGGGGCTGATTTTTTGTCATGGGCCTAACATATTGGTATGCACCTGGTGGTTGAGGTAGGGCCCACCCAAGCCTCTGACGTCCTTTTCCAAAAGTCATATGAAATAATTCTTCTCTTTGCCATATTTATTACCATTAACTAATCTCCAATATCTAAGCTGGTTGGATGTCCAACTGGTTGGACTTGAGAGTTTCTAGTACCACATGTATCATCTAACAAGGGCATGGCATTCTTAAGAGACTTGCCACTTCAACCCATGTATGTTGGGGATGCATGCTGGCTCACAATGACACTAGTATCAGGAAGAGCTTCAAATTATTTTATTTTTTTATTGGCTTCCATCATGACTTAACCAGCTATTTATTTAGTTCTGTTAAAGTTGATGAACGTGGATGGGTGTAATAAGGGCTGTACAATCGTATGGTCCATCTAGTCTCTTTTCTTTATTGTGTAGCCCCTTGGTCATATTTGGTACGCTGGGTATACACGTGACATTGTGGGCATTTTTGGTTTTATTACTTGAGTGAATATAAGCAAGAGGGTGGGGATGTCAATCCATCCAAACCCCCCTCCTATGACAAACTACAAGTTCCAACTTTTTTTTTTTTTGGTCCTGCATCTTTATTCTATATATATATATATATATATGGGAAAAGGTACTATGCGCTTGACCTCATGAGTCCTTCCCATGAGGTCGAGCTGTGTGGGCCCCACCGTGATGCGTTTCGAACATCTAACCCATCAGTCAGATGCACCATTCCATCGTGGGCCTAGGTCTCAAAAATCAAGTCAATCCGTGACTTGTGTGGGCCACACCACATACAGAAGTGGGGAGGGGCCGTGCACCATTAAAACATTCATAATCAGTTTTTTGGGCCCACCGAGATGTGGTTTGCAAATCCAGCCCATCCATTATGTGTGTCCCACTTGCATGAGGGTTCATAGTACCTTTTCCCTATATATATATATATATATATATATATATATATATATATATATATAAAATTCTCTTTGGATATTATTGGGTTCTTCAGGTCAGCTCTCTGATAAGTGATAACTTGTTCGTGCATAATTCTGACAAAAGTTAGATCGAGGATTGACCAGTCCAGCCATAAGATGCTACACTCCATTTAAAAGGTTTCCTGCATAAAAAACCAACTCGATATTTCCAACTTGTAAATTGCAGGCAAGAGATCTACCTAAAATCGTTCAAGCGGCTTATCATCTGATCCCCTATTTCATATTCAGTGCTCAGGAAGGTGAGTCTTTTCAATCAGCAATTCCTATCTTTTGTGACATTCTTCCACTGAACTCAAGGTAAAGATCTAGCCATGTTCGTGTTTCACTGTAGGTTCTCGTAGTGCGCTTTTTGCGGCCACTGATCCACAGGTCCCTGAGTATTGTGGGGTGTTAAAGGCTGATGAATGGCCTGTCTGTGCATACATCTCTCATGACTGCCGGCCAATGAATGCATCAGAAGAGGCTCATAATGTAGCGACTTCTCAAAAGGTATGGGTAAAGACACTTGAGATGATTGGGCTTCCTTTGGATGCCGTGGAGAAACTTATAGAAGGGGAACAAGTCCAGTGCCGATATGGGGTTCATGGCTAGTGGACTTTTTGGGGGTTCCACTGACATGACAATGTTATAACAACCATTAGAACCAATGGCTCAGCTGAATCCAGATTAGTCTTTGTCCTGTGAACACATCTGGCCATGCCTGGAGCTGGCGATTTTGCTCTTAGCTTAGGAAATTCAATTTCAGATTTAATTGTTGTTTCCTTTTGTTGCATAATACATATGCATGCATGTACATTCATTTGATATTATTCGCCATGTATGATGTAGAAGCTTAATATGCATGTTCCCTCATGTGCATGCATGTATGATTGGGTAGTAGCTTGGCATCTAATCTGCATGCAAGCATTTGTATCTCCACATGGCTATGTGTATCGTGTTTACAGGTTTCTCTATGTGAACATTAAACTGTACTAATATTCCCAGGGTAGTGATAGCTGGGCATGGGGGCTCACCATGAACGGTTTGGATTTCATTCAAGCATCACATGGGCCCCGCATATCCAGTGGCACTGTAGCTTATGGTGGTACTGGACTCGCACTGGAGTGCTACGCTTTGTGATAAATCTTTTGTTGAACTCATCTCCATGTGGTTTAGGTATGTCTGTTTACTGATATATATGCCGTTTACCCAAAAGGAAAAAGAAAGTGTATGTAGTTTTGCTGTTTCCAATTTACTGATGGAATCAGAATCCATGACTGGAGATGATGAAGATAGTATGGAACCGTCCACAATATTTTCGTGCATCAACTACATATTAAGGAACGGTTGATAGATGGCTCACATCTCGTCACATATGCCACATTTGAGGACTCGGATTGAAAATCCTACAGCAAGTAGCTTTTGTATGGAGTATCAGTGGTTCCAACTTTAGATGAAGAACATGAGTATATGGCTGCTATAGTGAGACATGGGATCCTTGCTCTTGCTCGGTGGTAGACTCCCAGGAGTTTCAACACCCGGTCAAGGGTTCGAGTATCCATATAGGTGGTGAAAGCCCACTACGGCGTGAGTGTGTGCGCGGGCGTGTGCGTGTGTAAAAAAAGAAAAAGAAAAAAAGAAAAAAAGACATGGGTCATTGTGAGTGGGCCTCATCTTGGATTGCCTGTAGCTTAGAATTGCTTGTTGGATCCTGAAAATGTTACAGGCAAGTAGTGGAGCACCCACATTCCATTGCCAGACAGTCGGAACCATCAGGTGAGGACTATTGGTGGGTCCAAAAGATTGTCTGAAGTGTGGGCATTTATCAGTGGAGGTGAAGAGCTAACGGGCGATATTTAGGGCCTGCTTGTAGGAGTGTTTCAGATTGAGAATCTGATAAGATCTTTTTCCCATATTCCATTTTGTTTAGGGAATGAAGTTGATTTTGTGTGTGTGTGTGTGTGTGAGAGAGAGAGAGAGAGAGAGAGAGAGAGAGAGAGGGTAGTCTTGGCTGGTTGCAAGAGATTAGCTGTTAATTATAAAATTGGGGTGTGGGTCCAAAATTATAAAAGAGAAGCAAATGAGTCGTCATTAAAGTTACAGTGCTCTTTTAGTTGCTTGCGGACACTTGGACGCTTCAATTGGCCGATATGGACTGTCATTTGGTACCCCCACACATTTCACCCATTCCATGCAGAAATCACATCATCCAGACACACACACACATCCGTTTTCCAAGCCATGGATAGGATGGTTATGAATGGCCTGATAAAAGTGAATCTTCTGAACCGTAAGCATCCGTGACAGGCCCGAGAGATGCATGGCTCAAGTTGCTGATTAGACTAGTTTTTATATGGACCGCCCTTGCCATCCATTTTATGGAAGTGGATTGCGTCGCAACGTCATCAAGTTCTGTGGGCCCCACCATGATGCATCTGTTGTATCCATACCGTCTATATGTTTGGTGAGATCATTTAAGGGCATGAACTCAAAAATGAGGCAGAACCAAAGCTCCACACCCCAGAGTAGCGAGGACTGATGCCCACCTTTGAAAACCTTCCTATGGACCACCAAGGTGTTTATTTGCCATCCAATACGTTCACCTAAACCTGGACCAAGGGAAAAAAAACAAATATCAGCTTGATGCAAAACTTTTGTGGGCCCAAAGAAGTTTTCAATGGTAGACGTTCATTCCCCACTGCCTTCTGTAGTGTGGTCCACCAGAGCTTTGGAACTGCCTCATTTTTGGGCTTATGCCGTTGAATCATCTCCCCAATTGGACGGGCATTTTGGATATAACACATAAAGCATGGTTGGGCACATAGTACCTGGTGGTGTCAAAGTTTGGATATAACATATACATCATGGTGGGGTCCACAGAACTTGGTGACGTCATCACACCACCGAGGTCGTGGCATGTGGCACACCACGCAATCCACTTAGGGAGCAGGGTAGGTGTTACCGTGTAGAGCCCACCTTGATGAATATGTTGTATGTCTACGCCATCCATCTGTTTTTTCAACTCATTTTAGGATGAGATAACAAACCTAAAGCCGATCCAAATCTCAGGTGTTTAAATTTTGTGGGCCAAAAGTTTTGGATGAAGCTGATCTTTGTATTTTCCCTTCATCCGGGTCTAGTTGATATTATCAAAAGTTTGGATGGCAAATAAACATTGTGAAAACCTTACAATGGGTATTAGGAAGAATTTAATGGCGGGGCTTTCGATCACCACTGTTTCCTGTGGTGAGGTCCACCTGAGATTCGAATCTGCTTAATTTTAAGACCACGTCCTAAAATGTGCTGGAAAACAGATGGACAGTGGATATACAGCACATCGCCAAGGTGGGCCCAAAGGTAATGGTAACAATCACTAAGGTGTTAGCCGGGCAACACCTAATCTGCTCCCATCGGCTTCCCCATTTTATTTGATTAGGATATGTCAAATCAGTGCGATTTCGTATGGTAGGCCATGAAATGCCTGCTGCTCCCAATGACTAGGAACCCAAAAACTTACATTGCTCAGGTAGGTTCAGATGACTTCTTTATTTGTAATTTATTGACAATAATAATATATATATATTTTTTTATACAAAAAAAATCTTTTTATTGTTGCTTGGCTGGAATAAGATCGAAATAGTCGAGGCACGCCGCAGTAAAGAAAAAGAATTAAAATGATCAAAGGTGTGAATTAGCCCAATCTAGAATTTTTCTTTCTTTTTTGGTACACGCCATCCGCAGCAAGTCTTTGCAAATGAATAGTTTGGATCATTGAAACATCACCAGAGACCAATCTCTTTGAACAGCCGCCGTCTTAAACCATCCATTAGCTAAGCCAAAATACTGGGGCTAAATTTCATTGTCGGGCCCAGCCCTAGGGTCAAGTTTAGGGGCGTAGGCCTTCGCCGGAGAGGACCAAGCTAAGCTAGGCTGCCCGGGCAAAGAAACATCACCATCTCCAATCATTAATCAGGTCCAGCCATCCCATGTTCCAATCTTGGACTGCCCGGTCAACCTATCTGACCCGAGGTTCTAAAAGATGGATGGTTCTGATCGTTTAAAAAGGAAATGTCGAATCATCAATCTAAATCATCCATCAAGATGCCATGAGCCCTTCAAAGAATAGCTCATCGTCAACATTCTCAAAGCCTTGTCCCAGCAAACAGACCAGCCCATACATCTCCAGAATCACTCGGATCCAATCAATGGTTGAGTTTGGATCTTGAAAAGCAGCTTCAATCGTATGATGAATTTGGATCGCGAAATGAGCCTAATCATACGAACAGTTTGGATCCATTGAATGGCTCAAGTATGTCAATGATTTTATCCATCAAAATGGTCAATGTCAAAGGTTTGGAACACTAGATGGGCCAAATCATATTAATTTGGATCGTTATAAAAGGAAACCCGATTCATTGAATTGTGTATAGAACAGAAGAGGGTTTTATGGCATGGATCAACTTAGCACATCCATTGCCATAGAACATGAAAAGCAACCTCTACCATATGATGAGTTTGGATCATGAAAAGCAGCTTCAATCATATGTTGAGTTTCAATCATGAAAAGCAACTTCAATCGTATGATGAGTTTGGATCATGGAAAGCAGCTTCAATCGTATGATGAGTTTGGATCGCGGAATGAACCTAAAGATATGAACAAATTTGATCCATTGAATGGCTCAAGCATGTCAATGATTTTTATCCATTGAAATGGCCAATGTCAAAGGTTCGGATCACTAGAAATGGGCCGAATCATATTTATTTAGATCGTTGTAAAAAGATACCTGCTTGATTGAATTGTGTATCAAACAGAAGAGGGTTTTATCGCATGGATCAACTTAGCATATCCATTGTCATGGATCATGAAAAGCAGCTTGAAGCATATGATGCTTTTCGATCATGAAAAGTAGCTTCAATCAAATGTTGAGTTGGGATCATGAAAAGCAGCTTCAATCAAATGATAAATTTGGATTGGCAAATGAGCCTAATTATACGAACAATTTGGATCCATTGAATGGCTCAAGTATGCCAATGATTTTTATCCATCGAAATGGCCAATTTCAAAGGTTTGGATCACTAGGAATAGGCCGAATCATATGAAGTTGGATCGTTATAAAAGGAAACCTGATTGATTGAATTGTGTATAGAACAGAAGAGGGTTTTAAGGCATGGATCAACTTAGCACAACCACTTGCATGGATCATGAAAAGCAGCTTCCACCATATGATGAGTTTGGATTATGAAAAGCAGCTTCAATCATATGTTGAGTTTGGATCATGAAAAGTAGCTTCAATTGAATGATGAGTTTGGATCGTCAAATGAGTCTAATGATATGAATAATTTTTATCGACTGAATGGCTCAAGCATGTCAATGATTTTTATCCATCGAAATGGCCAATGTGAAAGGTTTAGATTGCTAGAAATGGGCCGAATCATATTTATTTGTATCGTTGTAAAAGGAAACCTGATTGATTGAATTGTGTAATCGAAAAGAAGAGGGTTTTAGCGCATGGATCGACTTAGCATATCGATTGCAATGGATCATGAAAAGCAGCTTCAATCATATGTTGAGTTTGTATCATGAAAAGCAGCTTCAATCATATGTTGAGTTTGGATCATGAAATGCAGCTTCAATCGTATGATGAGTTTGGATCGACGAATGAGCCTAAAGATATGAACAATTTTTATCCACTGAATGGGTCAAGCATGTCAATGATTTTAATCCATCGAAATGGCCAATGTCAACGGTTTGGATCACATGAAATGGGCCGAATCAAATTTATTTGGATCATTGTAAAAAGAAACCTGATTAATTGAATTGTGTAATCGAACAGAAGAGTGTTTTAGCACATGGATCAACTTAGGATATCCATTGCCATTGATCAAGAAAAACAGGTTCAATCATATGTTGAGTTTGGATCATGAAAAGCAGCTTCAATCATATGTTGAGTTTGGATCATGAAGAGCAGCTTCAATCGTATGATGAGTTTGGATCGTCGAATGAGCCTAAGGATATGAACAATTTTTATCCACTGAATGGCTCAAGCATGTCAATAATTTTTATCCATCGAAATGACCAATGTCAAAGGTTTGGATCACAAGAAATGGGCCGAATCAAATATATTTGGATCGTTGTAAAAATAAACCTGAATGATTGAATTGTGTAATGCAACAGAAGAGGGTTTTAGCGCGTGGATCAACTTAGCATATCCATTGCCATGGATCATGAAAAGCAGCTTCAATCATGTGTTGAGATTGGATCATGAAAAGCAGGTTCAATCATATGTTGGGTTTGGATCTTGAAAAGCAGCTTCAATCGTATGATGAATTTGCATCGGGAAATGATCCTAATCATAAGAACAATTTGGATCCACTGAATGGCTCAAGTATGTGAATGATTTTTATCCATCAAAATGGTCAATGTCAAAGGTTTGGATCACTAGAAATGGGCTAAATCATATTAATTTGGATCGTTATAAAAGGAAACCCGATTCATTGAATTGTGTATAGAACAGAAGAGGGTTTTAAGGCATGGATCAACTTAGCACATCCATTGGCATGGAACATGAAAAGCAACTTCTACCATAAGATGAGTTTGGATCATGAAAAGCAGCTTCAATCATATGTTGAGTTTGGATAGTGAAAAGCACCTTCAATCGTATGATAAGTTTGGATCGTTGAATGACCCTAATGATAAGAACAATTTTTATCTACCGAATGGCTCAAGCATGTCAATGAATTTTATCCATCGAAATGGCGAATGTCAAAGGTTTGGATCACTAGAAATGGGCCAAATCATATTTATTTGTATCGTTGTAAAAAGAAACCTGATTGATTGAATTGTGTAATCGAACAGAAGAGGGTTTTAGCGCATGGATCAACTTAGCATATCCATTGCCATGGATCACGAAAGGCAGCTTCAATCATATGTTGGGTCAAGCATGTCAATGATTTTTATCCATCGAAATGGCCAATGTGAAAGGTTTAGATTGCTAGAAATGGCCGAATCATATTTATTTGAATTGTTGTAAAAGGAAACTTGATTGATTGAATTGTGTAATCGAAAAGAAGAGGGTTTTAGCGCATGGATCGACTTAGCATATCGATTGCAATGGATCATGAAAAGCAGCTTCAATCATATGTTGAGTTTGTATCATGAAAAGCAGCTTCAATCATATGTTGAGTTTGGATCATGAAATGCAGCTTCAATCGTATGATGAGTTTGGATCGACGAATGAGCCTAAAGATATGAACAATTTTTATCCACTGAATGGGTCAAGCATGTCAATGATTTTAATCCATCGAAATGGCCAATGTCAACGGTTTGGATCACATGAAATGGGCCGAATCAAATTTATTTGGATCATTGTAAAAAGAAACCTGATTAATTGAATTGTGTAATCGAACAGAAGAGTGTTTTAGCACATGGATCAACTTAGGATATCCATTGCCATTGATCAAGAAAAACAGGTTCAATCATATGTTGAGTTTGGATCATGAAAAGCAGGTTCAATCATATGTTGAGTTTGGATCATGAAGAGCAGCTTCAATCGTATGATGAGTTTGGATCGTCGAATGAGCCTAAGGATATGAACAATTTTTATCCACTGAATGGCTCAAGCATGTCAATAATTTTTATCCATCGAAATGACCAATGTCAAAGGTTTGGATCACAAGAAATGGGCCGAATCAAATATATTTGGATCGTTGTAAAAATAAACCTGAATGATTGAATTGTGTAATGCAACAGAAGAGGGTTTTAGCGCGTGGATCAACTTAGCATATCCATTGCCATGGATCATGAAAAGCAGCTTCAATCATGTGTTGAGATTGGATCATGAAAAGCAGGTTCAATCATATGTTGGGTTTGGATCTTGAAAAGCAGCTTCAATCGTATGATGAATTTGCATCGGGAAATGATCCTAATCATAAGAACAATTTGGATCCACTGAATGGCTCAAGTATGTGAATGATTTTTATCCATCAAAATGGTCAATGTCAAAGGTTTGGATCACTAGAAATGGGCTAAATCATATTAATTTGGATCGTTATAAAAGGAAACCCGATTCATTGAATTGTGTATAGAACAGAAGAGGGTTTTAAGGCATGGAACAACTTAGCACATCCATTGGCATGGAACATGAAAAGCAACTTCTACCATAAGATGAGTTTGGACCATGAAAAGCAGCTTCAATCATATGTTGAGTTTGGATAGTGAAAAGCACCTTCAATCGTATGATAAGTTTGGATCGTCGAATGACCCTAATGATAAGAACAATTTTTATCTACTGAATGGCTCAAGCATGTCAATGATTTTTATCCATCGAAATGGCCAATATCAAAGGTTTGGATCACTATAAATGGGCCGAATCATATTTATTTGTATCGTTATAAAAAAAAACCTAATTGACTGAATTGTGTAATCGAACAGAAGAGGGTTTTAGCGCATGGATCAACTTAGCATATCCATTGCCATGGATCACGAAAGGCAGCTTCAATCATATGTTGGGTCAAGCATGTCAATGATTTTTATCCATCGAAATGGCCAATGTGAAAGGTTTAGATTGCTAGAAATGGCCGAATCATATTTATTTGAATTGTTGTAAAAGGAAACTTGATTGATTGAATTGTGTAATCGAAAAGAAGAGGGTTTTAGCGCATGGATCGACTTAGCATATCGATTGCAATGGATCATGAAAAGCAGCTTCAATCATATGTTGAGTTTGTATCATGAAAAGCAGCTTCAATCATATGTTGAGTTTGATTCATGAAATGCAGCTTCAATCGTATGATGAGTTTGGATCGACGAATGAGCCTAAAGATATGAACAATTTTTATCCACTGAATGGGTCAAGCATGTCAATGATTTTAATCCATCGAAATGGCCAATGTCAACGGTTTGGATCACATGAAATGGGCCGAATCAAATTTATTTGGATCATTGTAAAAAGAAACCTGATTAATTGAATTGTGTAATCGAACAGAAGAGTGTTTTAGCACATGGATCAACTTAGGATATCCATTGCCATTGATCAAGAAAAACAGGTTCAATCATATGTTGAGTTTGGATCATGAAGAGCAGCTTCAATCGTATGATGAGTTTGGATCGTCGAATGAGCCTAAGGATATGAACAATTTTTATCCACTGAATGGCTCAAGCATGTCAATAATTTTTATCCATCGAAATGACCAATGTCAAAGGTTTGGATCACAAGAAATGGGCCGAATCAAATATATTTGGATCGTTGTAAAAATAAACCTGAATGATTGAATTGTGTAATGCAACAGAAGAGGGTTTTAGCGCGTGGATCAACTTAGCATATCCATTGCCATGGATCATGAAAAGCAGCTTCAATCATGTGTTGAGATTGGATCATGAAAAGCAGGTTCAATCATATGTTGGGTTTGGATCTTGAAAAGCAGCTTCAATCGTATGATGAATTTGCATCGGGAAATGATCCTAATCATAAGAACAATTTGGATCCACTGAATGGCTCAAGTATGTGAATGATTTTTATCCATCAAAATGGTCAATGTCAAAGGTTTGGATCACTAGAAATGGGCTAAATCATATTAATTTGGATCGTTATAAAAGGAAACCTGATTCATTGAATTGTGTATAGAACAGAAGAGGGTTTCAAGGAATGGATCAACTTAGCACATCCATTGGCATGGAACATGAAAAGCAACTTCTACCATAAGATGAGTTTGGATCATGAAAAGTAGCTTCAATCATATGTTGAGTTTGGATAGTGAAAAGCACCTTCAATCGTATGATAAGTTTGGATCGTTGAATGAGCCTAATGATAAGAACAATTTTTATCTACTGAATGGCTCAAGCATGTCAATGATTTTTATCCATCGAAATGGCCAATGTCAAAGGTTTGGATCACTAGAAATGGGCCGAATCATATTTATTTGTATCGTTGTAAAAAAAACCTAATTGACTGAACTGTGTAATCGAACAGAAGAGGGTTTTAGCGCATGGATCAACTTAGCATATCCATTGCCATGGTTCATGAAACGCAGGTTCAATCATATGTTGAGTTTGGATCATGAAAAGCAGGTTCAATCATATGTTGTGGTTGGATCATGAAAAGCAGCTTCAATCGTATGATGAGTTTGGATCGTTGAATGAGCCTAATGATATGAACAATTTTTATCCACTGAATGGCTCATGCATGTCAATGTTTTTTATCCATCGAAATGGCCAATGTCAAAGGTTTGGATCATTAGAAATGGGCCGTATCAAATTTATTTGGATCGTTGTAAAAAGAAACCTGATTGATTGAATTGTGTAATCCAACAGAAGAGGGTTTTAGCGCATGGATCAAATTAGCATATCCATTGCCATGGATCATGAAAAGCAGCTTCAATCGTATGCTGAATTTGGATTGCGAAATGAGCCTAATCATACGAACAATTTGGATCCATTGAATGGCTCAAGTATGTGAATGATTATTATCCATCAAAATGGTCAATGTCAAAGGTTTGGATCACTAGATGGGCCAAATCATATTAATATGGATCGTTATAAAAGGAAATCAGATTCATTGAATTGTGTATATAAGAGGAGGGTTTTAAGGCATGGATCAACTTAGCACATCCATTGGCATAGAACATGAAAAGCAACTTTTACCATATGAGGAGTTTGGATCATGAAAAGTTCCTTCAATCATATGTTGAGTTTGAAGTGTGAAAAGCAACTTCAATCGTATGATGTGTTTGGATCATGGAAAGCAGCTTCAATCGTATGATGAGTTTGGATCACGGAATGAACCTAATGATATGAACAAATTTGATCCATTGAATGGCTCAAGCATGTCAATGATTTTTATCCATTGAAATGGCCAATGTCAAAGGTTCGGATCACTAGATATGGGCCGAATCATATTTATTTAGATCGTTGTAAATAGAAACCTGCGTGATTGAATTGTGTATCAAATAGAAGAGGGTTTTGTCGCATGGATCAACTTAGCATATCCATTGTCATGGATCATGAAAAGCAGCTTGAAGCATATGATGCTTTTCGATTATGAAAAGCAACATCAATCATATGTTGAGTTGGGACCATGAAAAGCAGCTTCAATCATACGATAATTTTAGATTGGCAAATGAGCCTAATCATACGAACAATTTGGATCCATTGAATGGCTCAAGTATGTCAATGATTTTTATCCATGGAAATGGCCAATGTCAAAGATTTGGATCACTAGAAATAGGCCGAATCATATGAAGTTGGATCGTTATAAAAGGAAACCTGATTGATTGAATTGTATATAGAACAGAAGAGGGTTTTAAGGCATGGATCAACTTAGCACAACCACTTGCACGGATCATGAAAAGCAGCTTCTACCATATGATGAGTTTGGATTATGAAAAGCAACTTCAATCATATGTTGAGTTTGGATCAGGAAAAGTAGCTTCAATCGTATGACGAGTTCGGATCGTCGAATGAGCCTAATGATATGAACAATTTTTATCCACAGAATGGCTCAAGCATGTCAATGATTTTTATCCATCGAAATGGCCCATGTTAAAGGTTTGGATCACTAGAAATGGGACGAATCATATTTATTTGTATCGTTGTAAAAAGAAACTTGATAGATCGAATTGTGTAATCGAACAAAAGAGGGTTTTAGCACATGGATCAACTTAGCATATCCATTGCAATGGATCATGAAAAGTAGCTTCAATCATATGTTGAGTTTGTATCATGAAAAACAGCTTCAATCTTATGTTGAGTTTGGATCATGAAATGCAGCTTCAATCGTATGATGAGTTTGGATCGTCCAACGAGCTTAATGATATGAACAATTTTTATCCACTGAATGGCTCAAGCATGTCAATGATTTTCATCCATCGAAATGGCCAATGTCAAAGGTTTGGATCACTAGAAATGGGCCGAATCATATTTATTTGGATCGTTGTAAAAAGAAACCTGATTGATTGAATTGTGTAATCGAACAGAAGAGGGTTTTAGCGCATGGATTCTCTTAGCATATCCATTGCCATGGATCATGAAAAGCAGGTTCAATCATATGTTGAGTTTGGATCATGAAAAGCAGCTTCAATCGTATGACGAGTTTGGATCGTCGAATGAGCCTAATGATATGAACAATTTTTATCCACTGAATGGCTCAAGCATGTCAATGATTTTTATCCATCGAAATGGCCAATGATGATGGTTTGGATCACTAGAAATGGGCCAAATCATATTTATTTGAATCGTTGTAAAAAGAAACCTGATTGATTGAATTGTGCAATCGAACAGAAGAGGGTTTTAATGCATGGATCAACTTAGCATATCCATTGCCATGGATCATGAAAAGCAGCTTAAATCGTATGATGAATTTGGATCGAGAAATGAGCCTAATTATACGAACAATTTGGATCCACTGAATGGCTCAAGTATGTCAATGATTTTTATCCATGAAAATGGTCAATGTCAAAGGTTTGGATCACTAGAAATGGGCTAAATTATATTAATTTGGATCGCTATAAAAGGAAACCCGATTCATTGAATTGTGTATAGAACAGAAGAGGGTTTTAAGGCATGGATCAACTTAGCACATCCTTTGCAATGGAGCATGAAAAGCAACTTCTGCCATATGATGAGTTTGGATCATGAAAAGCAGCTTCAATCATATGTTGAGTTTGGATAGTGAAAAGCACCTTCAATCGTATGATAAGTTTGGATCGTCAAATGAGCCTAATGATAAGAACAATTTTTATCAACTGAATGGCTCAAGCATGTCAATGATTTTTATCTATAGAAATGGCCAATATCAAATGTTTGGATCACTAGAAATGTGCCGAATCATATTTATTTGTATCGTTGTAAAAAGAAACCTAATTGATTGAATTGTGTAATCGAACAGAAGAGGGTTTTAGCGCATGGATCAACTTAGCATATCCATTGCCATGGATCATGAAAAGCAGCTTCAATCATATCTTGAGTTTGGTTTATGAAAAGCAGCTTCAATCGTGTGATGAGTTTGTATCGTCGAATGAGCCTAAAGATATGAACAATTTTTATCCACTGAGTTGCTCAAGCATGTCAATGATTTTTATCCATCGAAATGGCCAATGTCAAAGGTTTGGATCACGAAACATGGGCCGAATCATATTTATTTGGATCGTTGTAAAAAAAGCATGATTGATTGAATTGTGTAATCGAACGGAAGAGGGTTTTAATGCATGGATCAACTTAGCATATCCATTGCCATGGATCATGAAAAGCAGCTTCAATCATATGTTGAGTTTGGATCATGAAAAGCAGCTTCAATCATATGTTGAGTTTGGATCATGAAAAGCAGCTTCAATCGTATGATGAGTTTGAATCGTCGAATAAGCCTAAAGATATGAATAATTTTTATCCACAGAGGGGCTCAAGCATGTCAATGATTTTTATCCATCAAAATGGCCAACGTCAAAGGTTTGGATCACTAAAAATGGGTCGAATCATATTTATTTGGATCGTTGTTAAAAAAAGCCTGATTGATTGAATTGTGTAATCGAACAGAAGAGGGTTTTAGCGCATGGATCTTCTTAGCATATCCATTGCCATGGATCAAGAAACGCAGGTTCAATCATATGTTGAGTTTGGATCATGAAAAACATCTTCAATCATATGTTGAGTTTGGATCATGAAAAGCAGCATCAATCATATGTTGAGTTTTGATCATGATATGAACAATTTAGATCCACTGAAAAGTTCAAGCATGTCAATGATTTTTATCCATCGAAATAGCCAATGTCAAAGGTTTGGATCACGAAAAATGAGCCGAATCATATTTATTTGGATCGTTGTAAAAAAAACAAGATTGATTGAATTGTGTAATCGAACGGAAGAGGGTTTTAATGCATGGATCAACTTAGCATATCCATTGCCATGGATCATGAAAAGCAGCTTCAATCATATGTTGAGTTTGTATCATGAAAAGCAACTTCAATCATATGTTGAGTTTGGATCAGGAAAAACAGCTTCAATCGTATGATGAGTTTGCATCGTCGAATGAGCCTAAAGATATGAATAATTTTTATCCACTGAATGGTTGAAGCATGTTAATAATTTTTATCCATCGAAATGGACAATGTCAAAGGTTTGGATCACTAGAAATGGGCCGAATGATATTTATTTGGATCATTGTAAAAAGAAACCTGATTGATTGAATTGTGTAATCGAACAGAAGAGGGTTTTAGCGCATGGATCAACTTAGTATATCCATTGCCATGGATCATGAAAAGCAGCTTCAATCATATGTTGAATTTGTATCATGAAAAGCAACTTCAATCATATCTTGAGTTTGGATCATGAAAAGCAGCTTCAATCGTGTGATGAGTTTGCATCGTCGAATGAGCCTAAAGATATGAACAATTTTTATCCACTAAGTTGCTCAAGCACGTCAATGATTTTTATCGATCGAAATGGCCAATGTCAAAGGTTTGGATCATGAAAAATGGGCCGAATCATATTTAATTGAATCGTTGTAAAAAAAACATGATTGATTGAATTGTGTAATCGAAAGAAAAAGGGTTTTAATGCATGGATCAACTTAGCATATCCATTGCCATGGATTATGAAAAGCAGCTTCAATCATATGTTGAGTTTGTATCATGAAAAGCAGCTTCAATCATATGTTGAGTTTGTATCATGAAAAGCAGCTTCAATCATATGTTGAGTTTGTATCATGAAAAGCAGCTTCAATCATATGTTGAGTTTGGATCATGAAAAGTAGCTTCAATCGTATGATGAGTTTGCATCGTCGAATGAGCCTAAAGATATGAATAGTTTTTATTCACCGAGGGGCTCAAGCATGTCAATGATTTTTATCCATCGAAATGGCCAATGTCAAAGGTTTGGATCACTAGAAATGGGCCGAATCATATTTATTTGGATCGTTGTAAAAAGAAACCTGATTGATTGAATTGTGTAATCGAACAAAAGAGGGTTTTAGCGCATGGATTCTCTTAGCATATCCATTGCCATGGATCATGAAAAGCATGTTCAATCATTTGTTGAGTTTGGATCATGAAAAGCAGCTTCAATCGTATGACGAGTTCGGATCATCGAATGAGCCTAATGATATGAACAATTTTTATCCACTGAATGGCTGAAGCATGTTAATGATTTTTATCCATCAAAATGGATAATGTCAAAGGTTTGGATCAGTAGAAATGGGCCGAATGATATTGATTTGGATCGTTGTAAAAAGAAACCTGATTGATTGAATTTTGTAATCGAACAGAAGAGGGTTTTAGCGCATGGATTTTCTTAGCATATCCATTGCCATGGATCATGAAAAGCAGGTTCAATCATATGTTGAGTTTGGATCATGAAAAGCAGCTTCAATCGTATGATGAGTTTGGATCGTCGAATGAGCCTAATGATATGAACAATTTTTATCCACTGAATGGCTCAAGCATGTCAATGATTTTTATCCATCGAAATGGCCAATGTCAAAGGTTTGGATCACTAGAAATGGGCCGAATCATATTTATTTGGATCGTTGTAAAAAGAAACCTGATTGATTGAATTGTGCAATCGAACAGAAGAGGGTTTTAGCGCATGGATCAACTTAGCATATCCATTGCCATGGATCATGAAAAGCAGCTTCAATCATATGTTGAGTTTGGATCATGAAAAGCAGCTTCAATCATATGTTGAGTTTGGATCTTGAAAAGCAGCTTCAATCGTATGATGAATTTGGATCGCGAAATGAGCCTAATCATACGAACAATTTGGATCCACTGAATGGCTCAAGTATGTCAATGATTTTTATCCATCAAAATGGTCAATGTCAAAGGTTTGGATCACTAGATGGGCCAAATCATATTAATTTGGATTGTTATAAAAGGAAACCCGATTCATTGAATTGTGTATAGAACAGAAGAGGGTTTTAAGGCATGGATCAACTTAGCACATCCATTGCCATGGAACATGAAAAGCAACTTCTACCATATGATGAGTTTGAATCGTGAAAAGCAACTTCGATCGTATGATGAGTTTGGATCATGGAAAGCAGCTTCAATCGTATGATGAGTTTGGATCGTGGAATGAACCTAATGATATGAACAAATTAGATCCATTGAATGGCTCAAGCATGTCAATGATTTTTATCCATTGAAATGGCCAATGTCAAAGGTTCGGATCACTAGAAATGGGCCGAATCATATTTATTTAGATCGTTGTAAAAAGAAACCTTCTTGATTAAATTGTTTATCAAACAGAAGAGGGTTTTATCGCATGGATCAACTTAGCATATCCACTGTCATGGATCATGAAAAGTAGCTTGAAGCATATGATTATTTTTTATCATGAAAAGCAGCTTCAATCATATGATAAATTTGGATTGGCAAATGAGCCTAATCATATGAACAATTTGGATCCATTGAATGGCTCAAGCATGTCAATGATTTTTATCCATCGAAATGGCCAATGTCAAAGGTTTGGATCACAAGAAATAGGCTGAATCATATTAATTTGGATCGTTATAAAAGGAAACTTGATGAATTGAATTGCGTATAGAATAGAAGAGGGTTTTAAGGCATGAATCAACTTAGCACAACCACTTGCATGGATTATGAAAAGCAGTTTCTACCATATGATGAGTTTGGATTATGAAAAGTAGTTTCTACCATATGATGAGTTTGGATTATGAAAAGTAGCTTCAATCGTATGTTGAGTTTGGATCGTCGAATGAGCCTAATGATATGAACAATTTTTATCCACTGAATGGCTCAAGCATGTCAATGATTTTTATCCATCGAAATGGCCAATGTCAAAGGTTTGGATCACTAGAAATGGGCCGAATCATATTTATTTGGATCGTTGTAAAAAAAACTTGATTGATTGAATTGTGTAATCGAACAGAAGAGGGTTTTAGCGCATGGATCCTCTTAGCATATCCATTGCCATGGATCAATCATATGTTGAGTTTGGATCATGAAAAACAGCTTCAATCATATGTTGAGTTTGGATCATGAAAAGCAGATTCAATCGTATGATGAGTTTCGATCGCCGAATGAGCCTAATGATATGAACAATTTAGATCCACTGAATAGTTCAAGCATGTCAATGATTTTTATCCATCGAAATAGCCAATGTCAAAGGTTTGGATAACAACAAATGGGCCTAATGATATTAATTTGGATCGTTGTAAAAAGAAACATGATTGATTGAAGTGTGTATATAACAGAAGAGGATCATGGATCAACTTAGCATATCCATTGCCATGGATCATGAAAAGCAGCTTCAACCATATAATGAGTTTAGATCTTGAAAAGCGGCTTCAATCGTATGATTTTTTTGGATCGCGAAATGAGCCTAATCATACGAACAATTTGGATCCACTGAATGGCTCAAGTATGTCAATGATTTTTATCCATCAAAATGGTCAATGTCAAAGGTTTGGATAACAACAAATGGGCCTAATGATATTAATTTGGATCGTTGTAAAAAGAAACATGATTGATTGAAGTGTGTATATAACAGAAGAGGGTTTTAGGGCATGGATCAACTTAGCATATCCATTGCCATGGATCATGAAAAGCAGCTTCAACCATATAATGAGCTTCATGAAAAGTAGCTTTAATCCTATGTTGAGTTTGGATAATAAAAAGTAGCTTCAATCATATGATGAGTTTGGATCGCCGAATGAGCCTAATCATATGAACAATTTGTATCCATTGAATAGCTCAAGCATGTCAATGATTTTTATCCATCGAAATGGCCAATGTCAAAGGTTTGGATCACTAGAAATGAGCCGAATTATATTTATCTGGATCGTTGTAAAAAGAAACTCGCTTGATTGAATTGTGTATCGAACAAAAGAGGGTTTTATCGCATGGATCAACTTAGCATATGCATTGCCGTGGATCATGAAAAGCAGCTTCAACCATATTGGATCATGAAAAGCAGCTTCAATTTTATGTTGAGTTTGGATCATGAAAAGCAACTTCAATCATATGATAAATTTGGATTGGCAAATGAGCCTAATCATACGAACAATTTGGATCCATTGAATGACTCAAGCATGTCAATGATTTTTATCCATCGAAATGGCCAATGTCAAAGGTTTGGATCACTAGAAATAGGCCGAATCATATTAAGTTGGATCGTTATAAAAGGAAACCTGATTGATTGAATTGTGTTTAGAACAGAAGAGGGTTTTAAGGCATGGATCAACTTAGCACAACCATTTGCATGGATCATGAAAAGCAGCTTCTACCATATGATGAGTTTGGATTATGAAAAGCAGCTTCAATCATATGTTGAGTTTGGATCATGAAAAGCTTTAATCATATGATGAGTTTGGATCGTCGAATGAGCCTAATGATATGAACAATTTTTATCCACAGAATGGCTCAAGCATGCCAATGATTTTCGTCCATCGAAATGGCCAATGTCAAAGGTTTGGATCACTAGAAATGGGCCGAATCTTATTTATTTGGATCGTTGTAAAAAGAAACCTGTTCGATTGGATTGTGTAATCGAACAGAAGAGGGTTTTAGCGCATGGATCCCCTTAGCATATCCATTTGCATGGATCATGAAAAGCAGCTTCAATCATATGTTGAGTTTAGATCATGAAAAGCAGCTTCAATCATATGTTGAGTTTGGATCATGAAAAGCAGCTTCAATCTTATGATGAGTTTGGATCGTCGAATGAGCCTAATGATATGAACAATTTTTATCCACTGAATGGCTCAAGCATGTCAATGATTTTTATCCATCGAAATGGCCAATGTCAAAGGTTTGGATCACTAGAAATGAGACGAATCATATTTATTTGGATCGTTGTAAAAAGAAACCTGATTGATTAAATTGTGTCACAGAAGCGGGTTTTAGTGCATGGATCAACTTAGCATATCCATTGCCATTGATCATGAAAAGTAGCTTCAATATGGCTCAAGAATGTCAATGATTTTTATCCATCGTGGCCAATGTCAAAGGTTCGATCACTAGAAATGGGGATCATGAAAAGAAACAGATATCTCTTCAATAGATCATGAAAATGATATCATATGTTGAGTTTTGGTTTCAATCGTATAATGTTCTGATCGAATGAGCCTAATGATATGAACAATTTTTATCCACTAAATGGCTCAAATGTCAATGATTTTTATCCATCATGGCCAATGTCAAAGGTTTGGTTCATCAAGAAATGGGACGAATCATATTTATTTGGATCGTTGTAAAAAGAAACCGATAGAACAGGTAATCGAACAAAAGAGGGTTTTAGCGCATGGATCAACTTAGCAATCCATTGCCATGGATCATGAAAAGCACTTGTTCAATCATATGTTGAGTTTGGCAAAGCTTCAATCGATCGAATGATAGCCTGCCGATATGAACAATTATCCATTTTTAATGGCGAATGGCATGTCAATGATTTTTATCCATTCATGGCCAATGTCAAAGGTTTGGATCACTAGAAATGGGGTAAATCATATTAATTTGGCATGATGATTCTATAAAATCCACTTTATCCCATGGATCAACTTAGCATATCCATCATTACCTTGGATCATGAAAGGCTAGTTTGGATCATGAAAAGCATGTTCAATCATATGTTGAGTTTGGATCGTAGAATGAGTTTCATCGAATGAGCCTAATGATATGAACAATTTTTATCCACTGAATGGCTGAAGCATGTTAATGATTTTTATCCATCAAAATGGATAATGTCAAAGGTTTGGATCAGTAGAAATGGGCCGAATCATATTTATTTGGATCGTTGTAAAAAGAAACCTGATTGATTGAATTGTGTAATCGAACAGAAGAGGGTTATAGCACATGGATCAACTTAGCATATCCATTGCAATGGATCATGAAAAGCAGCTTCAATCATATGTTGCAGCATCAATCATATGTTGAGTTTGGATAATGAAAAACAACTTCAATCGTATGAAGAGTTTGGATTGTCGAATGAGTCTAATGATATGAACAATTTTTATCCACTGAATGGCTCAAGCATGTCAATGATTTTCATCCATCAAAATGGACAATGCCAAAGGTTTGGATCAATAGAAATGGGCCGAATCATATTTACTTGGATCGTTGTAAAAAGAAACCTGATTGATTGAATTGTGTAATCGAACAGAAGAGGGTTTTAGCGCATGGATCAACTTACAGTATCCATTGGCATGGATCACGAAAAGCAACATCAATCATACGATGAGTTTGGATCATGAAAAGTAGCTTCAACCATAGGATGAGTTTGGATCATGAAAAGCAGCTTCAACCATATGTTGAGTTTGGATCACGAATGAGCCTAATCATACGAACAATTTGGATCCACTGAATGGCTCAAGCATGTCAATGATTTTTATCCATCGAAATGGCCAATGTCAAAGGTTTGGATCACTAGAGATGGGCTAGATCATATTAATTTAGATCGTTATAAAAGGAAACGTTTTCTTTGAATTGTGTATAGAACAGAAGAAGGTTTAGGTCATGTATCAACTTAGCATATCATTTGCCATGGATCATGAAAAGCAACTTCAATCATATGTTGAGTTTGAATCATGAAAAGCCTTCAATCATATGTTGAGTTTGGATCTTGGAAGCTTCAATCGTATGATGAAGTTTGGATCGCGAATGAGCCTAATGATATGAACAATTTATCCGAATGGCTCAAGCATGTCAATGATTTTTATCCATCAAATGGCCAATGTCAAAGGTTTGGATCACTAGAAATGGGCCAAATCATATTAATTTGGATTGTTGTAAAAAGAAACCTGATTGATTGAATTGTGTAATCGAACAAAAGAGGGTTTTAGCGCATGGATCCTCTTAGCATATCCATTGCCATGGATCATGAAAAGCAGCTTCAATCATATGTTGAGTTTGGATCATGAAAAGCAGCTTCAATCATATGTTGAGTTTGGATCATGAAAAGCAGAGTTTGGATAATGAAAAGCAGCTTCAATCGTATGATGAGTTTGGATCGTCGAATGAGCCTAATGATATGAACAATTTTTATCCATTGAATGGCTCAAGCATGTCAATGATTTTTATCCATCGAAATGGCCAATGTCAAAGGTTTGGATCACTAGAAATGGGCCGAATCATATTTATTTGGATCGTTGTAAAAAGAAACCTGATTGATTGAATTGTGTAATCTAATAGAAGAGGGTTTTAGTGCATGGATCAACTTAGCATATCCATTGCCATGGATCATGAAAAGCAGCTTCAATCATATGTTGAGTTTGGATCATGAAAAGCAGCTTCAATCGTATGATGAGTTTAAAAGCAACTTCAATCGTATGATGAGTTTGGATCGTCGAATGAGCCTAATGATATGAACAATTTTTATCCATTGAATGACTCAAGCATGTCAATGATTTTTATCCATCAAAATGGCCAATGTCAAAGGTTTGGATCACTAGAAATGGGCCAAATCAAATTTATTTGGATCGTTGTAAAAAGAAACCTGATTGATTGAATTGTGTAATACAACAAAAAGAGGGTTTTAAGGCATGGATCAACTTAGATATCCATTGCCATGGATCATGAAAAGCAGTTCACCATATGTTGAGTTTGGATCATGAAAAGCACTTCAATCATATGTTGAGTTTGGATCATGAAAAGCAGCCTTAATCATATGATGGAATTTGGATCTCGAAATGAGCCTAATCATATGAACAATTTGGATCCACCGCTCAAGCATGTCAATGATTTTTATCCATCAAAATGGCCAATGTCAAAGGTTTGGATTAGAAATGGGCCGAATCATATTAATTTGGATCGTTATAAAAGAAACCCGATTGATTGAATTGTGTAATCGAATAGAAGAGGTTTTAAGGCATGGATCAACTTAGCATATCCATTGCATGGATCATGAAAAGCTACCATATGATGAGTTTGGATCATGAAAAGCAACTTCAATCATATGTTGAGTTTGGATCATGAAAAGCAGCTTCAATCGTATGATGAGTTTGGATCGTCGAATGAGCCTAATGATATGAACAATTTTTATCCACTGAATGGCTCAAGCATGTCAATGATTTTTATCCATCGAAATGGCCAATGTCAAAGGTTCGGATCACTAGAAATGGGCCGAATCAAATTTATTTGGCTCGTTGTAAAAAGAAACATGATTGATTGAATTGTGTAATCCAACAGAAGAGGGTTTTAGCGCATGGATCAACTTAGAATACGCATTGCCATGGATCATGAAAAACAACTTCAATCATATGTTGAGTTTGGATCTTGAAAAGCAGCTTCAATCATATGCTGAGTTTCGATCATGAAAAGTAGCTTCAATCGTATGATGAGTTTGGATTGTCGAATGAGCCTAATGATATGAACAATTTTTATCCATTGAATGACTCAAGCATGTCAATGACTTTCATCCATCGAAATGGCCAATGTCAAAGGTTTGGATCACTAGAAATGGGCCGAATCATATTTATTTGGATCGTTGTAAAAAGAAACCTGTTCGATTGGATTGTGTAATCGAACAGAAGAGGGTTTTAGCACATGGATCAACTTAGCATATCCATTTGCGATGGATCAGGAAAAGCAGCTTCAATCATTTGTTGAGTTTGTATCATGAAAAGCAGCTTCAATCATATGTTGAGTTTGGATCATGAAAAGCAGCTTCAATCTTATGATGAGTTTGGATCGTCGAATGAGCCTAATGATATGAACAATTTTTATCCACAGAATGGCTCAAGCATGCCAATGATTTTCGTCCATCGAAATGGCCAATGTCAAAGGTTTGGATCACTAGAAATGGGCCGAATCATATTTATTTGGATCGTTGTAAAAAGAAACCTGTTCGATTGGATTGTGTAATCGAACAGAAGAGGGTTTTAGCGCATGGATCCTCTTAGCATATCCATTGCCATGGATCATGAAACGCAGGTTCAATCATATGTTGAGTTTGGATCATGAAAAGCAGCTTCAATCATATGTTGAGTTTGGATCGTCGAATGAGCTGAATGATATGAACAATTTTTATCCACTGAATGGCTCAAGCATGTCAATGATTTTTATCCATCGAAAAGGCCAATATCAAAGGTTTGGATCACTAGAAATGGGCCGAATCAAATTTATTTGGATCGTTGTAAAAAGAAACTGGATTGATTGAATTGTGTAATCCAACAGAAGATGGTTTTAGCACATGGATCAACTTAGCATATCCATTGCGATGGATCAGGAAAAGCAGCTTCAATCATTTGTTGAGTTTGTATCATGAAAAGCAGCTTCAATCATATGTTGAGTTTGGATCATGAAAAGCAGCTTCAATCTTATGATGAGTTTGGATCGTCGAATGAGCCTAATGATATGAACAATTTTTATCCACAGAATGGCTCAAGCATGCCAATGATTTTCGTCCATCGAAATGGCCAATGTCAAAGGTTTGGATCACTAGAAATGGGCCGAATCATATTTATTTGGATCGTTGTAAAAAGAAACCTGTTCGATTGGATTGTGTAATCGAACAGAAGAGGGTTTTAGCGCATGGATCCCCTTAGCATATCCATTGCCATGGATCATGAAAAGCAACTTCAATCATATGTTGAGTTTGTATCATGAAAAGTAGCTTCAAGCATACGTTGAGTTTGGATCATGAAATGCATCTTCGATCGTATGATGAGTTTGGATTGACGAATGAGCCTAATGATAGAAATGGGCCGAATCAAATTTATTTGGATCATTATAAAAAGAAACCTGATTGATTGAATTGTGTAATCGAACAGAAGAGTGTTTTAGCGCATGGATCCTCTCAATCGTATGATGAATTTGGATCGCGAAATGAGCCTAATCATATGAGCAATTTGGATCCACTGAATGGCTAAAGCATGTCAATGATTTTTATCCATCAAAATGGTCAATGTCAAAGGTTTGGATCACTAGAAATGGGCCAAATCATATTAATTTGGATCATTGTAAAAAGAAACCTGATTGTTTGAATTGTGTATAGAACAGAAGAGGGTTTTAATGCATGGATCAAGTTAGCACATCCATTGCCATGGAACATGAAAAGCAACTTCTACCATATGATGAGTTTGGATCATGACTAGCAGCTTCAATCATATGTTGGGTATGGATCATGAAATGCAGCTTCAATCGTGAGTTTGTATCATGAAAAGCAGCTTCAATCATATGTTGAGTTTGCCTCGTCGAATGAGCCTAAAGTTATGAATAATTTTTATCCACTGAGGGGCTCAAACATGTCAATGATTTTTATCCATCAAAATGGCCAATGTCAAAGGTTTGGATCACTAGAAATGGGCCGAATCATATTTATTTGGATCGTCGAAAAAAGAAACCTGATTGATTGAATCGTGTAATCGAACAGAAGAGGGTTTTAGTGCATGAATCAACTTAGCACATCCATTGCCATGGATCATGAAAAGCAGCTTCAATCATACGTTGAGTTTGTATCATGAAAAGCAGCTTCAATCATATCTTAAGTTTGGATCATGAAAAGCAGCTTCAATCGTATGATGTTTTTGGATCATCGAATGAGCCTAATTATATGAACAATTTTGACCTACTGAATGGCTCAAGCATGTCAATGATTTTTATCCATTGAAATGGCCAATGTCAAAGGTTTGGATCACTAGAAATGGGCCAAATCATATTAATTTGGATTGTTATAAAAGGAAACCCGATTCATTGAATTGTGTATAGAACAGAAGAGGGTTTTAAGGCATGGATCAACTTAGCACATCCATTGCCATGGAACATGAAAAGCAACTTCTACCATATGATGAGTTTGGATCATGAAAAGCAGCTTCAATCATATATTGCCATCGATCATGAAAAGCAACTTGATCGTATGATGAGTTTGGATCATATGGCTCAAGTATGTCAATGATTTCTATCCATTGAAATGGCCAATGTCAAAGGTTCGGATCACTAGAAATGGGCCGAATCATATTTATTTAGATCGTTGTAAAAAGAAACCTTCTTGATTAAATTGTTTATTAAACAGAAGAGGGTTTTATCGCATGGATCAACTTAGCATATCCACTATCATGGATCATGAAAAGCAGCTTGAAGCATATGATGCTTTTTTATCATGAAAAGCAGCTTCAATCACCATATGAGCCTAATCATATGAACAATTTGGATCCATTGAATGGCTCAAGCATGTCAATGATTTTTATCCATCGAAATGGCCAATGTCAAAGGTTTGGATCACAAGAAATAGGCTGAATCATATGAAGTTGGATCGTTATAAAAGGAAATTTGATTGATTGAATTGCGTATAGAATAGAAGAGGGTTTTAAGGCATGAATCAACTTAGCACAACCACTTGCATGGATTATGAAAAGCAGTTTCTACCATATGATGAGTTTGGATTATGAAAAGCAGCTTCAATCATATGTTGAGTTTGGATCATGAAAAGTTAGCTTCAATCGTATGATGAGTTTGGATCATCGAATGAGCCCAATGATATGAACAATTTTTATCCACTGAATGGCTCAAGCATGTCAACGATTTTTATCCATCGAAATGGCCAATGTCAAAGGTTTGGATCACTAGAAA